>NW_027620041.1:0-20607 GCF_964187855.1 Myxine glutinosa
TGTTAGTGTTGAAAAACCACTTTTAGCACTTGTGTTAGTGTTGAAAAACCACTTTTCGCACTTGTGTTGGTGCAGGAAACCACTTTTGCACTTGTGTTAGTGTGGAAAAACCACTTTTCGCACTTGTGTTAGTGTTGAAAAACCACTTTTCGCACTTGTGTTAGTGTTGAAAAACCACTTTTCGCACTTGTGTTAGTGTTGAAAAACCACTTTTCGCACTTGTGTTGGTGCAGGAAACCACTTTTGCACTTGTATTAGTGTGGAAAAAACACTTTTCGCACTTGTGTTAGTGTTGAAAAACCACTTTTCGCACTTGTGTTAGTGTTGAAAAACCACTTTTCGCACTTGTGTTGGTGCAGGAAACCACTTTTGCACTTGTATTAGTGTGGCAAAACCACTTTTCGCACTTGTGTCAGTGTCGAAAAACCACTTTTCGCACTTGTGTTAGTGTTGAAAAACCACTTTTCGCACTTGTGTTGGTGTAGGAAACCACTTTTGCACTTGTATTAGTGTGGAAAAAACACTTTTCGCACTTGTGTTAGTGTTGAAAATCCACTTTTCGCACTTGTGTTAGTGTTGAAAAACCACTTTTCGCACTTGTGTTGGTGCAGGAAACCACTTTTGCACTTGTATTAGTGTGGAAAAAACACTTTTCGCACTTGTGTTGGTGCAGGAAACCACTTTTGCACTTGTATTAGTGTGGAAAAACCACTTTTCGCACTTGTGTTGGTGCAGGAAACCACTTTTGCACTTGTATTAGTGTGGAAAAACCACTTTTCGCACTTGTGTTAGTGTCGAAAAACCACTTTTCGCACTTGTGTTAGTGTTGAAAAACCACTTTTCGCACTTGTGTTAGTGTTGAAAAACCACTTTTCGCACTTGTGTTGGTGCAGGAAACCACTTTTGCACTTGTATTAGTGTGGAAAAAACACTTTTTGCACTTGTGTTAGTGTTGAAAAACCACTTTTCGCACTTGTGTTAGTGTTGAAAAACCACTTTTCGCACTTGTGTTGGTGCAGGAAACCACTTTTGCACTTGTATTAGTGTGGAAAAAACACTTTTTGCACTTGTGATTGTGTTGAAAAACCACTTTTCGCACTTGTGTTAGTGTTGAAAAACCACTTTTCGCACTTGTGTTGGTGCAGGAAACCACTTTTGCACTTGTATTAGTGTGGAAAAACCACTTTTCGCACTTGTGTTAGTGTCGAAAAACCACTTTTCGCACTTGTGTTAGTGTTGAAAAACCACTTTTCGCACTTGTGTTGGTGTAGGAAACCACTTTTGCACTTGTATTAGTGTGGAAAAACCACTTTTCGCACTTGTGTTGGTGCAGGAAACCACTTTTGCACTTGTATTAGTGTGGAAAAAACACTTTTCGCACTTGTGTTAGTGTTGAAAAACCACTTTTCGCACTTGTGTTAGTGTTGAAAAACCACTTTTCGCACTTGTGTTGGTGCAGGAAACCACTTTTGCACTTGTATTAGTGTGGAAAAAACACTTTTCGCACTTGTGTTAGTGTTGAAAAACCACTTTTAGCACTTGTGTTAGTGTTGAAAAACCACTTTTCGCACTTGTGTTGGTGTAGGAAACCACTTTTCGCACTTGTGTTAGTGTTGAAAAACCACTTTTCGCACTTGTGTTGGTGCAGGAAACCACTTTTGCACTTGTATTAGTGTGGAAAAACCACTTTTCGCACTTGTGTTAGTGTCGAAAAACCACTTTTCGCACTTGTGTTAGTGTTGAAAAACCACTTTTTGCACTTGTGTTAGTGTTGAAAAACCACTTTTCGCACTTGTGTTGGTGCAGGAAACCACTTTTGCACTTGTGTTAGTGTGGAAAAACCACTTTTCGCACTTGTGTTAGTGTTGAAAAACCACTTTTCGCACTTGTGTTAGTGTTGAAAAACCACTTTTGGCACTTGTGTTAGTGTTGAAAAACCACTTTTCGCACTTGTGTTGGTGCAGGAAACCACTTTTGCACTTGTATTAGTGTGGAAAAAACACTTTTCGCACTTGTGTTAGTGTTGAAAAACCACTTTTCGCACTTGTGTTAGTGTTGAAAAACCACTTTTCGCACTTGTGTTGGTGCAGGAAACCACTTTTGCACTTGTGTTAGTGTGGAAAAACCACTTTTCGCACTTGTGTTAGTGTTGAAAAACCACTTTTCGCACTTGCGTTAGTGTTGAAAAACCACTTTTCGCACCTGTGTTAGTGTTGAAAAACCACTTTTCGCACTTGTGTTGGTGCAGGAAACCACTTTTGCACTTGTATTAGTGTGGAAAAAACACTTTTCGCACTTGTGTTAGTGTTGAAAAACCACTTTTCGCACTTGTGTTAGTGTTGAAAAACCACTTTTCGCACTTGTGTTGGTGCAGGAAACCACTTTTGCACTTGTATTAGTGTGGAAAAAACACTTTTCGCACTTGTGTTAGTGTTGAAAAACCACTTTTAGCACTTGTGTTAGTGTTGAAAAACCACTTTTCGCACTTGTGTTGGTGCAGGAAACCACTTTTGCACTTGTGTTAGTGTGGAAAAACCACTTTTCGCACTTGTGTTAGTGTTGAAAAACCACTTTTCGCACTTGTGTTAGTGTTGAAAAACCACTTTTCGCACTTGTGTTAGTGTTGAAAAACCACTTTTCGCACTTGTGTTAGTGTTGAAAAACCACTTTTCGCACTTGTGTTGGTGCAGGAAACCACTTTTGCACTTGTATTAGTGTGGAAAAAACACTTTTTGCACTTGTGATTGTGTTGAAAAACCACTTTTCGCACTTGTGTTAGTGTTGAAAAACCACTTTTCGCACTTGTGTTGGTGCAGGAAACCACTTTTGCACTTGCATTAGTGTGGAAAAACCACTTTTCGCACTTGTGTTGGTGCAGGAAACCACTTTTGCACTTGTATTAGTGTGGAAAAACCACTTTTCGCACTTGTGTTAGTGTCGAAAAACCACTTTTCGCACTTGTGTTAGTGTTGAAAAACCACTTTTCGCACTTGTGTTAGTGTTGAAAAACCACTTTTCGCACTTGTGTTGGTGCAGGAAACCACTTTTGCACTTGTATTAGTGTGGAAAAAACACTTTTTGCACTTGTGTTAGTGTTGAAAAACCACTTTTCGCACTTGTGTTAGTGTTGAAAAACCACTTTTCGCACTTGTGTTGGTGCAGGAAACCACTTTTGCACTTGTATTAGTGTGGAAAAAACACTTTTTGCACTTGTGATTGTGTTGAAAAACCACTTTTCGCACTTGTGTTAGTGTTGAAAAACCACTTTTCGCACTTGTGTTGGTGCAGGAAACCACTTTTGCACTTGTATTAGTGTGGAAAAACCACTTTTCGCACTTGTGTTAGTGTCGAAAAACCACTTTTCGCACTTGTGTTAGTGTTGAAAAACCACTTTTCGCACTTGTGTTGGTGTAGGAAACCACTTTTGCACTTGTATTAGTGTGGAAAAAACACTTTTCGCACTTGTGTTAGTGTTGAAAAACCACTTTTCGCAATAGTGTTAGTGTTGAAAAACCACTTTTCGCACTTGTGTTAGTGTTGAAAAACCACTTTTCGCACTTGTGTTGGTGCAGGAAACCACTTTTGCACTTGTATTAGTGTGGAAAAAACACTTTTCGCACTTGTGTTAGTGTTGAAAAACCACTTTTCGCACTTGTGTTAGTGTTGAAAAACCACTTTTCGCACTTGTGTTGGTGCAGGAAACCACTATTGCACTTGTATTAGTGTGGAAAAAACACTTTTTGCACTTGTGATCGTGTTGAAAAACCACTTTTCGCACTTGTGTTAGTGTTGAAAAACCACTTTTCGCACTTGTGTTGGTGCAGGAAACCACTTTTGCACTTGTATTAGTGTGGAAAAACCACTTTTCGCACTTGTGTTAGTGTCGATAAACCACTTTTCGCACTTGTGTTAGTGTTGAAAAACCACTTTTCGCACTTGTGTTGGTGCAGGAAACCACTTTTGCACTTGTATTAGTGTGGAAAAAACACTTTTCGCACTTGTGTTAGTGTTGAAAAACCACTTTTCGCACTTGTGTTAGTGTTGAAAAACCACTTTTCGCACTTGTGTTGGTGTAGGAAACCACTTTTGCACTTGTATTAGTGTGGAAAAACCACTTTTCGCACTTGTGTTAGTGTTGAAAAACCACTTTTCGCACTTGTGTTAGTGTTGAAAAACCACTTTTCGCACTTGTGTTAGTGTTGAAAAACCACTTTTCGCACTTGTGTTGGTGCAGGAAACCACTTTTGCACTTGTATTAGTGTGGAAAAAACACTTTTCGCACTTGTGTTAGTGTTGAAAAACCACTTTTCGCACTTGTGTTAGTGTTGAAAAACCACTTTTCGCACTTGTGTTGGTGCAGGAAACCACTTTTGCACTTGTGTTAGTGTGGAAAAACCACTTTTCGCACTTGTGTTAGTGTTGAAAAACCACTTTTCGCACTTGCGTTAGTGTTGAAAAACCACTTTTCGCACCTGTGTTAGTGTTGAAAAACCACTTTTCGCACTTGTGTTGGTGCAGGAAACCACTTTTGCACTTGTATTAGTGTGGAAAAAACACTTTTCGCACTTGTGTTAGTGTTGAAAAACCACTTTTCGCACTTGTGTTAGTGTTGAAAAACCACTTTTCGCACTTGTGTTGGTGCAGGAAACCACTTTTGCACTTGTATTAGTGTGGAAAAAACACTTTTCGCACTTGTGTTAGTTTTGAAAAACCACTTTTTGCACTTGTGTTAGTGTTGAAAAACCACTTTTCGCACTTGTGTTGGTGCAGGAAACCACTTTTGCACTTGTGTTAGTGTGGAAAAACCACTTTTCGCACTTGTGTTAGTGTTGAAAAACCACTTTTCGCACTTGTGTTAGTGTTGAAAAACCACTTTTGGCACTTGTGTTAGTGTTGAAAAACCACTTTTCGCACTTGTGTTGGTGCAGGAAACCACTTTTGCACTTGTATTAGTGTGGAAAAAACACTTTTCGCACTTGTGTTAGTGTTGAAAAACCACTTTTCGCACTTGTGTTAGTGTTGAAAAACCACTTTTCGCACTTGTGTTGGTGCAGGAAACCACTTTTGCACTTGTGTTAGTGTGGAAAAACCACTTTTCGCACTTGTGTTAGTGTTGAAAAACCACTTTTCGCACTTGCGTTAGTGTTGGAAAACCACTTTTCGCACCTGTGTTAGTGTTGAAAAACCACTTTTCGCACTTGTGTTGGTGCAGGAAACCACTTTTGCACTTGTATTAGTGTGGAAAAAACACTTTTCGCACTTGTGTTAGTGTTGAAAAACCACTTTTCGCACTTGTGTTAGTGTTGAAAAACCACTTTTCGCACTTGTGTTGGTGCAGGAAACCACTTTTGCACTTGTATTAGTGTGGAAAAAACACTTTTCGCACTTGTGTTAGTGTTGAAAAACCACTTTTAGCACTTGTGTTAGTGTTGAAAAACCACTTTTCGCACTTGTGTTGGTGCAGGAAACCACTTTTGCACTTGTGTTAGTGTGGAAAAACCACTTTTCGCACTTGTGTTAGTGTTGAAAAACCACTTTTCGCACTTGTGTTAGTGTTGAAAAACCACTTTTCGCACTTGTGTTAGTGTTGAAAAACCACTTTTCGCACTTGTGTTGGTGCAGGAAACCACTTTTGCACTTGTATTAGTGTGGAAAAAACACTTTTCGCACTTGTGTTAGTGTTGAAAAACCACTTTTCGCACTTGTGTTGGTGTTGAAAAACCACTTTTCGCATTTGTGTTGGTGCAGGAAACCACTTTTGCACTTGTATTAGTGTGGCAAAACCACTTTTCGCACTTGTGTCAGTGTCGAAAAACCACTTTTCGCACTTGTGTTAGTGTTGAAAAACCACTTTTCGCACTTGTGTTGGTGTAGGAAACCACTTTTGCACTTGTATTAGTGTGGAAAAAACACTTTTCGCACTTGTGTTAGTGTTGAAAATCCACTTTTCGCACTTGTGTTAGTGTTGAAAAACCACTTTTCGCACTTGTGTTGGTGCAGGAAACCACTTTTGCACTTGTATTAGTGTGGAAAAAACACTTTTCGCACTTGTGTTAGTGTTGAAAAACCACTTTTTGCACTTGTGTTAGTGTTGAAAAACCACTTTTCGCACTTGTGTTGGTGCAGGAAACCACTTTTGCACTTGTATTAGTGTGGAAAAAACACTTTTTGCACTTGTGATCGTGTTGAAAAACCACTTTTCGCACTTGTGTTAGTGTTGAAAAACCACTTTTCGCACTTGTGTTGGTGCAGGAAACCACTTTTGCACTTGTATTAGTGTGGAAAAACCACTTTTCGCACTTGTGTTAGTGTCAAAAAACCACTTTTCGCACTTGTGTTAGTGTTGAAAAACCACTTTTCGCACTTGTGTTGGTGCAGGAAACCACTTTTGCACTTGTATTAGTGTGGAAAAAACACTTTTCGCACTTGTGTTAGTGTTGAAAAACCACTTTTCGCACTTGTGTTAGTGTTGAAAAACCACTTTTCGCACTTGTGTTGGTGCAGGAAACCACATTTGCACTTGTATTAGTGTGGAAAAAACACTTTTTGCACTTGTGATCGTGTTGAAAAACCACTTTTCGCACTTGTGTTAGTGTTGAAAAACCACTTTTCGCACTTGTGTTGGTGCAGGAAACCACTTTTGCACTTGTATTAGTGTGGAAAAACCACTTTTCGCACTTGTGTTAGTGTCGAAAAACCACTTTTCGCACTTGTGTTAGTGTTGAAAAACCACTTTTCGAACTTGTGTTAGTGTTGAAAAACCACTTTTCGCACTTGTGTTGGTGCAGGAAACACTTTTCGCACTTGTGTTAGTGTTGAAAAACCACTTTTCGCACTTGCGTTAGTGTTGAAAAACCACTTTTCGCACCTGTGTTAGTGTTGAAAAACCACTTTTCGCACTTGTGTTGGTGCAGGAAACCACTTTTGCACTTGTATTAGTGTGGAAAAAACACTTTTCGCACTTGTGTTAGTGTTGAAAAACCACTTTTCGCACTTGTGTTAGTGTTGAAAAACCACTTTTCGCACTTGTGTTGGTGCAGGAAACCACTTTTGCACTTGTATTAGTGTGGAAAAAACACTTTTCGCACTTGTGTTAGTTTTGAAAAACCACTTTTTGCACTTGTGTTAGTGTTGAAAAACCACTTTTCGCACTTGTGTTGGTGCAGGAAACCACTTTTGCACTTGTGTTAGTGTGGAAAAACCACTTTTCGCACTTGTGTTAGTGTTGAAAAACCACTTTTCGCACTTGTGTTAGTGTTGAAAAACCACTTTTGGCACTTGTGTTAGTGTTGAAAAACCACTTTTCGCACTTGTGTTGGTGCAGGAAACCACTTTTGCACTTGTATTAGTGTGGAAAAAACACTTTTCGCACTTGTGTTAGTGTTGAAAAACCACTTTTCGCACTTGTGTTAGTGTTGAAAAACCACTTTTCGCACTTGTGTTGGTGCAGGAAACCACTTTTGCACTTGTGTTAGTGTGGAAAAACCACTTTTCGCACTTGTGTTAGTGTTGAAAAACCACTTTTCGCACTTGCGTTAGTGTTGGAAAACCACTTTTCGCACCTGTGTTAGTGTTGAAAAACCACTTTTCGCACTTGTGTTGGTGCAGGAAACCACTTTTGCACTTGTATTAGTGTGGAAAAAACACTTTTCGCACTTGTGTTAGTGTTGAAAAACCACTTTTCGCACTTGTGTTAGTGTTGAAAAACCACTTTTCGCACTTGTGTTGGTGCAGGAAACCACTTTTGCACTTGTATTAGTGTGGAAAAAACACTTTTCGCACTTGTGTTAGTGTTGAAAAACCACTTTTAGCACTTGTGTTAGTGTTGAAAAACCACTTTTCGCACTTGTGTTGGTGCAGGAAACCACTTTTGCACTTGTGTTAGTGTGGAAAAACCACTTTTCGCACTTGTGTTAGTGTTGAAAAACCACTTTTCGCACTTGTGTTAGTGTTGAAAAACCACTTTTCGCACTTGTGTTAGTGTTGAAAAACCACTTTTCGCACTTGTGTTGGTGCAGGAAACCACTTTTGCACTTGTATTAGTGTGGAAAAAACACTTTTCGCACTTGTGTTAGTGTTGAAAAACCACTTTTCGCACTTGTGTTAGTGTTGAAAAACCACTTTTCGCACTTGTGTTGGTGCAGGAAACCACTTTTGCACTTGTATTAGTGTGGCAAAACCACTTTTCGCACTTGTGTCAGTGTCGAAAAACCACTTTTCGCACTTGTGTTAGTGTTGAAAAACCACTTTTCGCACTTGTGTTGGTGTAGGAAACCACTTTTGCACTTGTATTAGTGTGGAAAAAACACTTTTCGCACTTGTGTTAGTGTTGAAAATCCACTTTTCGCACTTGTGTTAGTGTTGAAAAACCACTTTTCGCACTTGTGTTGGTGCAGGAAACCACTTTTGCACTTGTATTAGTGTGGAAAAAACACTTTTCGCACTTGTGTTGGTGCAGGAAACCACTTTTGCACTTGTATTAGTGTGGAAAAACCACTTTTCGCACTTGTGTTGGTGCAGGAAACCACTTTTGCACTTGTATTAGTGTGGAAAAACCACTTTTCGCACTTGTGTTAGTGTCGAAAAACCACTTTTCGCACTTGTGTTAGTGTTGAAAAACCACTTTTCGCACTTGTGTTAGTGTTGAAAAACCACTTTTCGCACTTGTGTTGGTGCAGGAAACCACTTTTGCACTTGTATTAGTGTGGAAAAAACACTTTTTGCACTTGTGTTAGTGTTGAAAAACCACTTTTCGCACTTGTGTTAGTGTTGAAAAACCACTTTTCGCACTTGTGTTGGTGCAGGAAACCACTTTTGCACTTGTATTAGTGTGGAAAAAACACTTTTTGCACTTGTGATTGTGTTGAAAAACCACTTTTCGCACTTGTGTTAGTGTTGAAAAACCACTTTTCGCACTTGTGTTGGTGCAGGAAACCACTTTTGCACTTGTATTAGTGTGGAAAAACCACTTTTCGCACTTGTGTTAGTGTCGAAAAACCACTTTTCGCACTTGTGTTAGTGTTGAAAAACCACTTTTCGCACTTGTGTTGGTGTAGGAAACCACTTTTGCACTTGTATTAGTGTGGAAAAACCACTTTTCGCACTTGTGTTGGTGCAGGAAACCACTTTTGCACTTGTATTAGTGTGGAAAAAACACTTTTCGCACTTGTGTTAGTGTTGAAAAACCACTTTTCGCACTTGTGTTAGTGTTGAAAAACCACTTTTCGCACTTGTGTTGGTGCAGGAAACCACTTTTGCACTTGTATTAGTGTGGAAAAAACACTTTTCGCACTTGTGTTAGTGTTGAAAAACCACTTTTAGCACTTGTGTTAGTGTTGAAAAACCACTTTTCGCACTTGTGTTGGTGTAGGAAACCACTTTTCGCACTTGTGTTAGTGTTGAAAAACCACTTTTCGCACTTGTGTTGGTGCAGGAAACCACTTTTGCACTTGTATTAGTGTGGAAAAACCACTTTTCGCACTTGTGTTAGTGTCGAAAAACCACTTTTCGCACTTGTGTTAGTGTTGAAAAACCACTTTTTGCACTTGTGTTAGTGTTGAAAAACCACTTTTCGCACTTGTGTTGGTGCAGGAAACCACTTTTGCACTTGTGTTAGTGTGGAAAAACCACTTTTCGCACTTGTGTTAGTGTTGAAAAACCACTTTTCGCACTTGTGTTAGTGTTGAAAAACCACTTTTGGCACTTGTGTTAGTGTTGAAAAACCACTTTTCGCACTTGTGTTGGTGCAGGAAACCACTTTTGCACTTGTATTAGTGTGGAAAAAACACTTTTCGCACTTGTGTTAGTGTTGAAAAACCACTTTTCGCACTTGTGTTAGTGTTGAAAAACCACTTTTCGCACTTGTGTTGGTGCAGGAAACCACTTTTGCACTTGTGTTAGTGTGGAAAAACCACTTTTCGCACTTGTGTTAGTGTTGAAAAACCACTTTTCGCACTTGCGTTAGTGTTGAAAAACCACTTTTCGCACCTGTGTTAGTGTTGAAAAACCACTTTTCGCACTTGTGTTGGTGCAGGAAACCACTTTTGCACTTGTATTAGTGTGGAAAAAACACTTTTCGCACTTGTGTTAGTGTTGAAAAACCACTTTTCGCACTTGTGTTAGTGTTGAAAAACCACTTTTCGCACTTGTGTTGGTGCAGGAAACCACTTTTGCACTTGTATTAGTGTGGAAAAAACACTTTTCGCACTTGTGTTAGTGTTGAAAAACCACTTTTAGCACTTGTGTTAGTGTTGAAAAACCACTTTTCGCACTTGTGTTGGTGCAGGAAACCACTTTTGCACTTGTGTTAGTGTGGAAAAACCACTTTTCGCACTTGTGTTAGTGTTGAAAAACCACTTTTCGCACTTGTGTTAGTGTTGAAAAACCACTTTTCGCACTTGTGTTAGTGTTGAAAAACCACTTTTCGCACTTGTGTTAGTGTTGAAAAACCACTTTTCGCACTTGTGTTGGTGCAGGAAACCACTTTTGCACTTGTATTAGTGTGGAAAAAACACTTTTTGCACTTGTGATTGTGTTGAAAAACCACTTTTCGCACTTGTGTTAGTGTTGAAAAACCACTTTTCGCACTTGTGTTGGTGCAGGAAACCACTTTTGCACTTGCATTAGTGTGGAAAAACCACTTTTCGCACTTGTGTTGGTGCAGGAAACCACTTTTGCACTTGTATTAGTGTGGAAAAACCACTTTTCGCACTTGTGTTAGTGTCGAAAAACCACTTTTCGCACTTGTGTTAGTGTTGAAAAACCACTTTTCGCACTTGTGTTAGTGTTGAAAAACCACTTTTCGCACTTGTGTTGGTGCAGGAAACCACTTTTGCACTTGTATTAGTGTGGAAAAAACACTTTTTGCACTTGTGTTAGTGTTGAAAAACCACTTTTCGCACTTGTGTTAGTGTTGAAAAACCACTTTTCGCACTTGTGTTGGTGCAGGAAACCACTTTTGCACTTGTATTAGTGTGGAAAAAACACTTTTTGCACTTGTGATTGTGTTGAAAAACCACTTTTCGCACTTGTGTTAGTGTTGAAAAACCACTTTTCGCACTTGTGTTGGTGCAGGAAACCACTTTTGCACTTGTATTAGTGTGGAAAAACCACTTTTCGCACTTGTGTTAGTGTCGAAAAACCACTTTTCGCACTTGTGTTAGTGTTGAAAAACCACTTTTCGCACTTGTGTTGGTGTAGGAAACCACTTTTGCACTTGTATTAGTGTGGAAAAAACACTTTTCGCACTTGTGTTAGTGTTGAAAAACCACTTTTCGCAATAGTGTTAGTGTTGAAAAACCACTTTTCGCACTTGTGTTAGTGTTGAAAAACCACTTTTCGCACTTGTGTTGGTGCAGGAAACCACTTTTGCACTTGTATTAGTGTGGAAAAAACACTTTTCGCACTTGTGTTAGTGTTGAAAAACCACTTTTCGCACTTGTGTTAGTGTTGAAAAACCACTTTTCGCACTTGTGTTGGTGCAGGAAACCACTATTGCACTTGTATTAGTGTGGAAAAAACACTTTTTGCACTTGTGATCGTGTTGAAAAACCACTTTTCGCACTTGTGTTAGTGTTGAAAAACCACTTTTCGCACTTGTGTTGGTGCAGGAAACCACTTTTGCACTTGTATTAGTGTGGAAAAACCACTTTTCGCACTTGTGTTAGTGTCGATAAACCACTTTTCGCACTTGTGTTAGTGTTGAAAAACCACTTTTCGCACTTGTGTTGGTGCAGGAAACCACTTTTGCACTTGTATTAGTGTGGAAAAAACACTTTTCGCACTTGTGTTAGTGTTGAAAAACCACTTTTCGCACTTGTGTTAGTGTTGAAAAACCACTTTTCGCACTTGTGTTGGTGTAGGAAACCACTTTTGCACTTGTATTAGTGTGGAAAAACCACTTTTCGCACTTGTGTTAGTGTTGAAAAACCACTTTTCGCACTTGTGTTAGTGTTGAAAAACCACTTTTCGCACTTGTGTTAGTGTTGAAAAACCACTTTTCGCACTTGTGTTGGTGCAGGAAACCACTTTTGCACTTGTATTAGTGTGGAAAAAACACTTTTCGCACTTGTGTTAGTGTTGAAAAACCACTTTTCGCACTTGTGTTAGTGTTGAAAAACCACTTTTCGCACTTGTGTTGGTGCAGGAAACCACTTTTGCACTTGTGTTAGTGTGGAAAAACCACTTTTCGCACTTGTGTTAGTGTTGAAAAACCACTTTTCGCACTTGCGTTAGTGTTGAAAAACCACTTTTCGCACCTGTGTTAGTGTTGAAAAACCACTTTTCGCACTTGTGTTGGTGCAGGAAACCACTTTTGCACTTGTATTAGTGTGGAAAAAACACTTTTCGCACTTGTGTTAGTGTTGAAAAACCACTTTTCGCACTTGTGTTAGTGTTGAAAAACCACTTTTCGCACTTGTGTTGGTGCAGGAAACCACTTTTGCACTTGTATTAGTGTGGAAAAAACACTTTTCGCACTTGTGTTAGTTTTGAAAAACCACTTTTTGCACTTGTGTTAGTGTTGAAAAACCACTTTTCGCACTTGTGTTGGTGCAGGAAACCACTTTTGCACTTGTGTTAGTGTGGAAAAACCACTTTTCGCACTTGTGTTAGTGTTGAAAAACCACTTTTCGCACTTGTGTTAGTGTTGAAAAACCACTTTTGGCACTTGTGTTAGTGTTGAAAAACCACTTTTCGCACTTGTGTTGGTGCAGGAAACCACTTTTGCACTTGTATTAGTGTGGAAAAAACACTTTTCGCACTTGTGTTAGTGTTGAAAAACCACTTTTCGCACTTGTGTTAGTGTTGAAAAACCACTTTTCGCACTTGTGTTGGTGCAGGAAACCACTTTTGCACTTGTGTTAGTGTGGAAAAACCACTTTTCGCACTTGTGTTAGTGTTGAAAAACCACTTTTCGCACTTGCGTTAGTGTTGGAAAACCACTTTTCGCACCTGTGTTAGTGTTGAAAAACCACTTTTCGCACTTGTGTTGGTGCAGGAAACCACTTTTGCACTTGTATTAGTGTGGAAAAAACACTTTTCGCACTTGTGTTAGTGTTGAAAAACCACTTTTCGCACTTGTGTTAGTGTTGAAAAACCACTTTTCGCACTTGTGTTGGTGCAGGAAACCACTTTTGCACTTGTATTAGTGTGGAAAAAACACTTTTCGCACTTGTGTTAGTGTTGAAAAACCACTTTTAGCACTTGTGTTAGTGTTGAAAAACCACTTTTCGCACTTGTGTTGGTGCAGGAAACCACTTTTGCACTTGTGTTAGTGTGGAAAAACCACTTTTCGCACTTGTGTTAGTGTTGAAAAACCACTTTTCGCACTTGTGTTAGTGTTGAAAAACCACTTTTCGCACTTGTGTTAGTGTTGAAAAACCACTTTTCGCACTTGTGTTGGTGCAGGAAACCACTTTTGCACTTGTATTAGTGTGGAAAAAACACTTTTCGCACTTGTGTTAGTGTTGAAAAACCACTTTTCGCACTTGTGTTGGTGTTGAAAAACCACTTTTCGCATTTGTGTTGGTGCAGGAAACCACTTTTGCACTTGTATTAGTGTGGCAAAACCACTTTTCGCACTTGTGTCAGTGTCGAAAAACCACTTTTCGCACTTGTGTTAGTGTTGAAAAACCACTTTTCGCACTTGTGTTGGTGTAGGAAACCACTTTTGCACTTGTATTAGTGTGGAAAAAACACTTTTCGCACTTGTGTTAGTGTTGAAAATCCACTTTTCGCACTTGTGTTAGTGTTGAAAAACCACTTTTCGCACTTGTGTTGGTGCAGGAAACCACTTTTGCACTTGTATTAGTGTGGAAAAAACACTTTTCGCACTTGTGTTAGTGTTGAAAAACCACTTTTTGCACTTGTGTTAGTGTTGAAAAACCACTTTTCGCACTTGTGTTGGTGCAGGAAACCACTTTTGCACTTGTATTAGTGTGGAAAAAACACTTTTTGCACTTGTGATCGTGTTGAAAAACCACTTTTCGCACTTGTGTTAGTGTTGAAAAACCACTTTTCGCACTTGTGTTGGTGCAGGAAACCACTTTTGCACTTGTATTAGTGTGGAAAAACCACTTTTCGCACTTGTGTTAGTGTCAAAAAACCACTTTTCGCACTTGTGTTAGTGTTGAAAAACCACTTTTCGCACTTGTGTTGGTGCAGGAAACCACTTTTGCACTTGTATTAGTGTGGAAAAAACACTTTTCGCACTTGTGTTAGTGTTGAAAAACCACTTTTCGCACTTGTGTTAGTGTTGAAAAACCACTTTTCGCACTTGTGTTGGTGCAGGAAACCACATTTGCACTTGTATTAGTGTGGAAAAAACACTTTTTGCACTTGTGATCGTGTTGAAAAACCACTTTTCGCACTTGTGTTAGTGTTGAAAAACCACTTTTCGCACTTGTGTTGGTGCAGGAAACCACTTTTGCACTTGTATTAGTGTGGAAAAACCACTTTTCGCACTTGTGTTAGTGTCGAAAAACCACTTTTCGCACTTGTGTTAGTGTTGAAAAACCACTTTTCGAACTTGTGTTAGTGTTGAAAAACCACTTTTCGCACTTGTGTTGGTGCAGGAAACCACTTTTGCACTTGTATTAGTGTGGAAAAAACACTTTTTGCACTTGTGTTAGTGTTGAAAAACCACTTTTCGCACTTGTGTTAGTGTTGAAAAACCACTTTTCGCACTTGTGTTGGTGCAGGAAACCACTTTTGCACTTGTATTAGTGTGGAAAAAACACTTTTTGCACTTGTGATTGTGTTGAAAAACCACTTTTCGCACTTGTGTTAGTGTTGAAAAACCACTTTTCGCACTTGTGTTGGTGCAGGAAACCACTTTTGCACTTGTATTAGTGTGGAAAAAACACTTTTCGCACTTGTGTTAGTTTTGAAAAACCACTTTTTGCACTTGTGTTAGTGTTGAAAAACCACTTTTCGCACTTGTGTTGGTGCAGGAAACCACTTTTGCACTTGTGTTAGTGTGGAAAAACCACTTTTCGCACTTGTGTTAGTGTTGAAAAACCACTTTTCGCACTTGTGTTAGTGTTGAAAAACCACTTTTGGCACTTGTGTTAGTGTTGAAAAACCACTTTTCGCACTTGTGTTGGTGCAGGAAACCACTTTTGCACTTGTATTAGTGTGGAAAAAACACTTTTCGCACTTGTGTTAGTGTTGAAAAACCACTTTTCGCACTTGTGTTAGTGTTGAAAAACCACTTTTCGCACTTGTGTTGGTGCAGGAAACCACTTTTGCACTTGTGTTAGTGTGGAAAAACCACTTTTCGCACTTGTGTTAGTGTTGAAAAACCACTTTTCGCACTTGCGTTAGTGTTGGAAAACCACTTTTCGCACCTGTGTTAGTGTTGAAAAACCACTTTTCGCACTTGTGTTGGTGCAGGAAACCACTTTTGCACTTGTATTAGTGTGGAAAAAACACTTTTCGCACTTGTGTTAGTGTTGAAAAACCACTTTTCGCACTTGTGTTAGTGTTGAAAAACCACTTTTCGCACTTGTGTTGGTGCAGGAAACCACTTTTGCACTTGTATTAGTGTGGAAAAAACACTTTTCGCACTTGTGTTAGTGTTGAAAAACCACTTTTAGCACTTGTGTTAGTGTTGAAAAACCACTTTTCGCACTTGTGTTGGTGCAGGAAACCACTTTTGCACTTGTGTTAGTGTGGAAAAACCACTTTTCGCACTTGTGTTAGTGTTGAAAAACCACTTTTCGCACTTGTGTTAGTGTTGAAAAACCACTTTTCGCACTTGTGTTAGTGTTGAAAAACCACTTTTCGCACTTGTGTTGGTGCAGGAAACCACTTTTGCACTTGTATTAGTGTGGAAAAAACACTTTTCGCACTTGTGTTAGTGTTGAAAAACCACTTTTCGCACTTGTGTTAGTGTTGAAAAACCACTTTTCGCACTTGTGTTGGTGCAGGAAACCACTTTTGCACTTGTATTAGTGTGGCAAAACCACTTTTCGCACTTGTGTCAGTGTCGAAAAACCACTTTTCGCACTTGTGTTAGTGTTGAAAAACCACTTTTCGCACTTGTGTTGGTGTAGGAAACCACTTTTGCACTTGTATTAGTGTGGAAAAAACACTTTTCGCACTTGTGTTAGTGTTGAAAATCCACTTTTCGCACTTGTGTTAGTGTTGAAAAACCACTTTTCGCACTTGTGTTGGTGCAGGAAACCACTTTTGCACTTGTATTAGTGTGGAAAAAACACTTTTCGCACTTGTGTTGGTGCAGGAAACCACTTTTGCACTTGTATTAGTGTGGAAAAACCACTTTTCGCACTTGTGTTGGTGCAGGAAACCACTTTTGCACTTGTATTAGTGTGGAAAAACCACTTTTCGCACTTGTGTTAGTGTCGAAAAACCACTTTTCGCACTTGTGTTAGTGTTGAAAAACCACTTTTCGCACTTGTGTTAGTGTTGAAAAACCACTTTTCGCACTTGTGTTGGTGCAGGAAACCACTTTTGCACTTGTATTAGTGTGGAAAAAACACTTTTTGCACTTGTGTTAGTGTTGAAAAACCACTTTTCGCACTTGTGTTAGTGTTGAAAAACCACTTTTCGCACTTGTGTTGGTGCAGGAAACCACTTTTGCACTTGTATTAGTGTGGAAAAAACACTTTTTGCACTTGTGATTGTGTTGAAAAACCACTTTTCGCACTTGTGTTAGTGTTGAAAAACCACTTTTCGCACTTGTGTTGGTGCAGGAAACCACTTTTGCACTTGTATTAGTGTGGAAAAACCACTTTTCGCACTTGTGTTAGTGTCGAAAAACCACTTTTCGCACTTGTGTTAGTGTTGAAAAACCACTTTTCGCACTTGTGTTGGTGTAGGAAACCACTTTTGCACTTGTATTAGTGTGGAAAAACCACTTTTCGCACTTGTGTTGGTGCAGGAAACCACTTTTGCACTTGTATTAGTGTGGAAAAAACACTTTTCGCACTTGTGTTAGTGTTGAAAAACCACTTTTCGCACTTGTGTTAGTGTTGAAAAACCACTTTTCGCACTTGTGTTGGTGCAGGAAACCACTTTTGCACTTGTATTAGTGTGGAAAAAACACTTTTCGCACTTGTGTTAGTGTTGAAAAACCACTTTTAGCACTTGTGTTAGTGTTGAAAAACCACTTTTCGCACTTGTGTTGGTGTAGGAAACCACTTTTCGCACTTGTGTTAGTGTTGAAAAACCACTTTTCGCACTTGTGTTGGTGCAGGAAACCACTTTTGCACTTGTATTAGTGTGGAAAAACCACTTTTCGCACTTGTGTTAGTGTCGAAAAACCACTTTTCGCACTTGTGTTAGTGTTGAAAAACCACTTTTTGCACTTGTGTTAGTGTTGAAAAACCACTTTTCGCACTTGTGTTGGTGCAGGAAACCACTTTTGCACTTGTGTTAGTGTGGAAAAACCACTTTTCGCACTTGTGTTAGTGTTGAAAAACCACTTTTCGCACTTGTGTTAGTGTTGAAAAACCACTTTTGGCACTTGTGTTAGTGTTGAAAAACCACTTTTCGCACTTGTGTTGGTGCAGGAAACCACTTTTGCACTTGTATTAGTGTGGAAAAAACACTTTTCGCACTTGTGTTAGTGTTGAAAAACCACTTTTCGCACTTGTGTTAGTGTTGAAAAACCACTTTTCGCACTTGTGTTGGTGCAGGAAACCACTTTTGCACTTGTGTTAGTGTGGAAAAACCACTTTTCGCACTTGTGTTAGTGTTGAAAAACCACTTTTCGCACTTGCGTTAGTGTTGAAAAACCACTTTTCGCACCTGTGTTAGTGTTGAAAAACCACTTTTCGCACTTGTGTTGGTGCAGGAAACCACTTTTGCACTTGTATTAGTGTGGAAAAAACACTTTTCGCACTTGTGTTAGTGTTGAAAAACCACTTTTCGCACTTGTGTTAGTGTTGAAAAACCACTTTTCGCACTTGTGTTGGTGCAGGAAACCACTTTTGCACTTGTATTAGTGTGGAAAAAACACTTTTCGCACTTGTGTTAGTGTTGAAAAACCACTTTTAGCACTTGTGTTAGTGTTGAAAAACCACTTTTCGCACTTGTGTTGGTGCAGGAAACCACTTTTGCACTTGTGTTAGTGTGGAAAAACCACTTTTCGCACTTGTGTTAGTGTTGAAAAACCACTTTTCGCACTTGTGTTAGTGTTGAAAAACCACTTTTCGCACTTGTGTTAGTGTTGAAAAACCACTTTTCGCACTTGTGTTAGTGTTGAAAAACCACTTTTCGCACTTGTGTTGGTGCAGGAAACCACTTTTGCACTTGTATTAGTGTGGAAAAAACACTTTTTGCACTTGTGATTGTGTTGAAAAACCACTTTTCGCACTTGTGTTAGTGTTGAAAAACCACTTTTCGCACTTGTGTTGGTGCAGGAAACCACTTTTGCACTTGCATTAGTGTGGAAAAACCACTTTTCGCACTTGTGTTGGTGCAGGAAACCACTTTTGCACTTGTATTAGTGTGGAAAAACCACTTTTCGCACTTGTGTTAGTGTCGAAAAACCACTTTTCGCACTTGTGTTAGTGTTGAAAAACCACTTTTCGCACTTGTGTTAGTGTTGAAAAACCACTTTTCGCACTTGTGTTGGTGCAGGAAACCACTTTTGCACTTGTATTAGTGTGGAAAAAACACTTTTTGCACTTGTGTTAGTGTTGAAAAACCACTTTTCGCACTTGTGTTAGTGTTGAAAAACCACTTTTCGCACTTGTGTTGGTGCAGGAAACCACTTTTGCACTTGTATTAGTGTGGAAAAAACACTTTTTGCACTTGTGATTGTGTTGAAAAACCACTTTTTCGCACTTGTGTTAGTGTTGAAAAACCACTTTTCGCACTTGTGTTGGTGCAGGAAACCACTTTTGCACTTGTATTAGTGTGGAAAAACCACTTTTCGCACTTGTGTTAGTGTCGAAAAACCACTTTTCGCACTTGTGTTAGTGTTGAAAAACCACTTTTCGCACTTGTGTTGGTGTAGGAAACCACTTTTGCACTTGTATTAGTGTGGAAAAAACACTTTTCGCACTTGTGTTAGTGTTGAAAAACCACTTTTCGCAATAGTGTTAGTGTTGAAAAACCACTTTTCGCACTTGTGTTAGTGTTGAAAAACCACTTTTCGCACTTGTGTTGGTGCAGGAAACCACTTTTGCACTTGTATTAGTGTGGAAAAAACACTTTTCGCACTTGTGTTAGTGTTGAAAAACCACTTTTCGCACTTGTGTTAGTGTTGAAAAACCACTTTTCGCACTTGTGTTGGTGCAGGAAACCACTATTGCACTTGTATTAGTGTGGAAAAAACACTTTTTGCACTTGTGATCGTGTTGAAAAACCACTTTTCGCACTTGTGTTAGTGTTGAAAAACCACTTTTCGCACTTGTGTTGGTGCAGGAAACCACTTTTGCACTTGTATTAGTGTGGAAAAACCACTTTTCGCACTTGTGTTAGTGTCGATAAACCACTTTTCGCACTTGTGTTAGTGTTGAAAAACCACTTTTCGCACTTGTGTTGGTGCAGGAAACCACTTTTGCACTTGTATTAGTGTGGAAAAAACACTTTTCGCACTTGTGTTAGTGTTGAAAAACCACTTTTCGCACTTGTGTTAGTGTTGAAAAACCACTTTTCGCACTTGTGTTGGTGTAGGAAACCACTTTTGCACTTGTATTAGTGTGGAAAAACCACTTTTCGCACTTGTGTTAGTGTTGAAAAACCACTTTTCGCACTTGTGTTAGTGTTGAAAAACCACTTTTCGCACTTGTGTTAGTGTTGAAAAACCACTTTTCGCACTTGTGTTGGTGCAGGAAACCACTTTTGCACTTGTATTAGTGTGGAAAAAACACTTTTCGCACTTGTGTTAGTGTTGAAAAACCACTTTTCGCACTTGTGTTAGTGTTGAAAAACCACTTTTCGCACTTGTGTTGGTGCAGGAAACCACTTTTGCACTTGTGTTAGTGTGGAAAAAACCACTTTTCGCACTTGTGTTAGTGTTGAAAAACCACTTTTCGCACTTGCGTTAGTGTTGAAAAACCACTTTTCGCACCTGTGTTAGTGTTGAAAAACCACTTTTCGCACTTGTGTTGGTGCAGGAAACCACTTTTGCACTTGTATTAGTGTGGAAAAAACACTTTTCGCACTTGTGTTAGTGTTGAAAAACCACTTTTCGCACTTGTGTTAGTGTTGAAAAACCACTTTTCGCACTTGTGTTGGTGCAGGAAACCACTTTTGCACTTGTATTAGTGTGGAAAAAAACACTTTTCGCACTTGTGTTAGTGTTGAAAAACCACTTTTTGCACTTGTGTTAGTGTTGAAAAACCACTTTTCGCACTTGTGTTGGTGCAGGAAACCACTTTTGCACTTGTGTTAGTGTGGAAAAACCACTTTTCGCACTTGTGTTAGTGTTGAAAAACCACTTTTCGCACTTGTGTTAGTGTTGAAAAACCACTTTTGCACTTGTGTTAGTGTTGAAAAACCACTTTTCGCACTTGTGTTGGTGCAGGAAACCACTTTTGCACTTGTATTAGTGTGGAAAAAACACTTTTCGCACTTGTGTTAGTGTTGAAAAACCACTTTTCGCACTTGTGTTAGTGTTGAAAAACCACTTTT
>NW_027620042.1:0-20543 GCF_964187855.1 Myxine glutinosa
GAAAAACCACTTTTCGCACTTGTGTTAGTGTTGAAAAACCACTTTTCGCACTTGTGTTGGTGCAGGAAACCACTTTTGCACTTATATTAGTGTGGAAAAACCACTTTTCGCACTTGTGTTAGTGTTGAAAAACCACTTTTCGCACTTGTGTTAGTGTTGAAAAACCACTTTTCGCACTTGTGTTAGTGTTGAAAAAACACTTTTCGCACTTGTGTTAGTGTTGAAAAACCACTTTTCGCACTTGTGTTTGTGTTGAAAAACCACTTTTCGCACTTGTGTTGGTGCAGGAAACCACTTTTGCACTTGTATTAGTGTGGAAAAACCACTTTTCGCACTTGTGATAGTGTTGAAAAACCACTTTTCGCACTTGTGTTAGTGTTGAAAAAACACTTTTCGCACTTGTGTTAGTGTTGAAAAACCACTTTTCGCACTTGTGTTGGTGCAGGAAACCACTTTTGCACTTGTATTAGTGTGGAAAAAACACTTTTTGCACTTGTGATAGTGTTGAAAAACCACTTTTCGCACTTGTGTTCGTGTTGAAAAAACCACTTTTCGCACTTGTGTTGGTGCAGGAAACCACTTTTGCACTTGTATTAGTGTGGAAAAACCACTTTTCGCACTTGTGTTAGTGTTGAAAAAACACTTTTCGCACTTCTGTTAGTGTTGAAAAACCACTTTTCGCACTTGTGTTAGTGTTGAAAAACCACTTTTCGCACTTGTGTTAGTGTTGAAAAACCACTTTTGCACTTGTATTAGTGTGGAAAACCACTTTTCGCACTTGTGTTAGTGTTGAAAAACCACTTTTCGCACTTGTGTTAGTGTTGAAAAACCACTTTTCGCACTTGTGTTAGTGTTGAAAAACCACTTTTCGCACTTCTGTTAGTGTTGAAAAACCACTTTTCGCACTTGTGTTAGTGTTGAAAAACCACTTTTCGCACTTGTGTTAGTGTTGAAAAACCACTTTTCGCACTTGTGTTAGTGTTGAAAAACCACTTTTCGCACTTGTGTTGGTGCAGGAAACCACTTTTGCACTTGTATTCGTGTGGAAAAAACACTTTTTGCACTTGTGATAGTGTTGAAAAACCACTTTTCGCACTTGTGTTAGTGTTGAAAAACCACTTTTCGCACTTGCGTTGGTGCAGGAAACCACTTTTGCACTTGTATTAGTGTGGAAAAACCACTTTTCGCACTTATGTTAATGTTGAAAAACCCACTTTTCGCACTTGTGTTAGTGTTGAAAAACCACTTTTCGCACTTGTGTTAGTGTTGAAAAACCCCTTTTCGCACATGTGTTAGTGTTGAAAAACCACTTTTCGCACTTGTGTTGGTGCAGGAAACCACATTTGCACTTGTATTAGTGTGGAAAAACCACTTTTCGCACTTGTGTTAGTGTTGAAAAACCACTTTTCGCACTTGTGTTAGTGTTGAAAAACCACTTTTCGCACTTGTGTTGGTGCAGGAAACCACTTTTGCACTTGTATTAGTGTGGAAAAACCACTTTTCGCACTTGTGTTAGTGTTGAAAAACCACTTTTCGCACTTGTGTTAGTGTTGAAAAACCACTTTTCGCACTTGTGTTGGTGCAGGAAACCACTTTTGCACTTGTATTAGTGTGGAAAAACCACTTTTTGCACTTGTGTTAGTGTTGAAAAACCACTTTTCGCACTTGTGTTAGTGTTGAAAAACCACTTTTCGCACTTGTGTTAGTGTTGAAAAACCACTTTTCGCACTTGTGTTGGTGCAGGAAACCACTTTTGCACTTGTATTAGTGTGGAAAAACCACTTTTTGCACTTGTGATAGTGTTGAAAAACCACTTTTCGCACTTGTGTTCGTGTTGAAAAACCACTTTTTGCACTTGTGTTGGTGCAGGAAACCACTTTTACACTTGTATTAGTGTGGAAAAACCACTTTTCGCACTTGTGTTAGTGTTGAAAAACCACTTTTCGCACTTGTGTTAGTGTTGAAAAACCACTTTTCGCACTTGTGTTAGTGTTGAAAAACCACTTTTCGCACTTGCGTTAGTGTTGAAAAACCACTTTTCGCACTTGTGTTAGTGTTGAAAAACCACTTTTCGCACTTGTGTTGGTGGAGGAAACCACTTTTCGCACTTGTGTTAGTGTTGAAAAACCACTTTTCGCACTTGTGTTGGTTCAGGAAACCACTTTTGCACTTGTATTCGTGTGGAAAAACCACCTTTCGCACTTGTGTTAGTGTTGAAAAACCACTTTTCGCACTTGTTAGTGTTGAAAAACCACTTTTCGCACTTGTGTTGGTGCAGGAAACCACTTTTGCACTTGTATTAGTGTGGAAAAAAACACTTTTTGCACTTGTGATAGTGTTGAAAAACCACTTTTCGCACTTGTGTTAGTGTTGAAAAACCACTTTTCGCACTTGTGTTGGTGCAGGAAACCACTTTTGCACTTATATTAGTGTGGAAAAACCACTTTTCGCACTTGTGTTAGTGTTGAAAAACCACTTTTCGCACTTGTGTTAGTGTTGAAAAACCACTTTTCGCACTTGTGTTAGTGTTGAAAAAACACTTTTCGCACTTGTGTTGGTGCAGGAAACCACTTTTGCACCTGTATTAGTGTGGAAAAAACACTTTTCGCACTTGTGTTAGTGTTGAAAAACCACTTTTCGCACTTGTGTTTGTGTTGAAAAACCACTTTTCGCACTTGTGTTAGTGTTGAAAAACCACTTTTCGCACTTGTGTTGGTGCAGGAAACCACTTTTGCACTTGTATTAGTGTGGAAAAACCACTTTTCGCACTTGTGATAGTGTTGAAAAACCACTTTTCGCACTTGTGTTAGTGTTGAAAAAACACTTTTCGCACTTGTGTTAGTGTTGAAAAACCACTTTTCGCACTTGTGTTGGTGCAGGAAACCACTTTTGCACTTGTATTAGTGTGGAAAAAACACTTTTTGCACTTGTGATAGTGTTGAAAAACCACTTTTCGCACTTGTGTTCGTGTTGAAAAACCACTTTTCGCACTTGTGTTGGTGCAGGAAACCACTTTTGCACTTGTATTAGTGTGGAAAAACCACTTTTCGCACTTGTGTTAGTGTTGAAAAAACACTTTTCGCACTTCTGTTAGTGTTGAAAAACCACTTTTCGCACTTGTGTTAGTGTTGAAAAACCACTTTTCGCACTTGTGTTAGTGTTGAAAAACCACTTTTCGCACTTGTGTTAGTGTTGAAAAACCACTTTTTGCACTTGTGTTGGTGCAGGAAACCACTTTTGCACTTGTATTAGTGTGGAAAAACCACTTTTCGCACTTGTGTTAGTGTTGAAAAACCACTTTTCGCACTTGTGTTAGTGTTGAAAAACCACTTTTCGCACTTGTGTTGGTGCAGGAAACCACTTTTGCACTTGTATTAGTGTGGAAAAACCACTTTTTGCACTTGTGTTAGTGTTGAAAAACCACTTTTTGCACTTGTGTTAGTGTTGAAAAACCACTTTTCGCACTTGTGTTAGTGTTGAAAAACCACTTTTCGCACTTGTGTTAGTGTTGAAAAACCACTTTTCGCACTTGTGTTGGTGCAGGAAACCACTTTTGCACTTGTATTAGTGTGGAAAAAACACTTTTTGCACTTGTGATAGTGTTGAAAAACCACTTTTCGCACTTGTGTTCGTGTTGAAAAACCACTTTTTGCACTTGTGTTGGTGCAGGAAACCACTTTTACACTTGTATTAGTGTGGAAAAACCACTTTTCGCACTTGTGTTAGTGTTGAAAAACCACTTTTCGCACTTGTGTTAGTGTTGAAAAACCACTTTTCGCACTTGTGTTAGTGTTGAAAAACCACTTTTCGCACTTGTGTTAGTGTTGAAAAACCACTTTTCGCACTTGCGTTAGTGTTGAAAAACCACTTTTCGCACTTGTGTTAGTGTTGAAAAACCACTTTTCGCACTTGTGTTGGTGGAGGAAACCACTTTTGCACTTGTATTAGTATGGAAAAACCACTTTTCGCACTTGTGTTAGTGTTGAAAAACCACTTTTCGCACTTGTGTTAGTGTTGAAAAACCACTTTTCGCACTTGTGTTGGTTCAGGAAACCACTTTTGCACTTGTATTCGTGTGGAAAAACCACCTTTCGCACTTGTGTTAGTGTTGAAAAACCACTTTTCGCACTTGTGTTAGTGTTGAAAAACCACTTTTCGCACTTGTGTTGGTGCAGGAAACCACTTTTGCACTTGTATTAGTGTGGAAAAAACACTTTTTGCACTTGTGATAGTGTTGAAAAACCACTTTTCGCACTTGTGTTAGTGTTGAAAAACCACTTTTCGCACTTGTGTTGGTGCAGGAAACCACTTTTGCACTTATATTAGTGTGGAAAAACCACTTTTCGCACTTGTGTTAGTGTTGAAAAACCACTTTTCGCACTTGTGTTAGTGTTGAAAAACCACTTTTCGCACTTGTGTTAGTGTTGAAAAAACACTTTTCGCACTTGTGTTAGTGTTGAAAAACCACTTTTCGCACTTGTGTTTGTGTTGAAAAACCACTTTTCGCACTTGTGTTGGTGCAGGAAACCACTTTTGCACTTGTATTAGTGTGGAAAAACCACTTTTCGCACTTGTGATAGTGTTGAAAAACCACTTTTCGCACTTGTGTTAGTGTTGAAAAAACACTTTTCGCACTTGTGTTAGTGTTGAAAAACCACTTTTCGCACTTGTGTTGGTGCAGGAAACCACTTTTGCACTTGTATTAGTGTGGAAAAAACACTTTTTGCACTTGTGATAGTGTTGAAAAACCACTTTTCGCACTTGTGTTCGTGTTGAAAAACCACTTTTCGCACTTGTGTTGGTGCAGGAAACCACTTTTGCACTTGTATTAGTGTGGAAAAACCACTTTTCGCACTTGTGTTAGTGTTGAAAAAACACTTTTCGCACTTCTGTTAGTGTTGAAAAACCACTTTTCGCACTTGTGTTAGTGTTGAAAAACCACTTTTCGCACTTGTGTTAGTGTTGAAAAACCACTTTTGCACTTGTATTAGTGTGGAAAAACCACTTTTCGCACTTGTGTTAGTGTTGAAAAACCACTTTTCGCACTTGTGTTAGTGTTGAAAAACCACTTTTCGCACTTGTGTTAGTGTTGAAAAACCACTTTTCGCACTTCTGTTAGTGTTGAAAAACCACTTTTCGCACTTGTGTTAGTGTTGAAAAACCACTTTTCGCACTTGTGTTAGTGTTGAAAAACCACTTTTCGCACTTGTGTTAGTGTTGAAAAACCACTTTTCGCACTTGTGTTGGTGCAGGAAACCACTTTTGCACTTGTATTCGTGTGGAAAAAACACTTTTTGCACTTGTGATAGTGTTGAAAAACCACTTTTCGCACTTGTGTTAGTGTTGAAAAACCACTTTTCGCACTTGCGTTGGTGCAGGAAACCACTTTTGCACTTGTATTAGTGTGGAAAAACCACTTTTCGCACTTATGTTAATGTTGAAAAACCACTTTTCGCACTTGTGTTAGTGTTGAAAAACCACTTTTCGCACTTGTGTTAGTGTTGAAAAACCCCTTTTCGCACATGTGTTAGTGTTGAAAAACCACTTTTCGCACTTGTGTTGGTGCAGGAAACCACATTTGCACTTGTATTAGTGTGGAAAAACCACTTTTCGCACTTGTGTTAGTGTTGAAAAACCACTTTTCGCACTTGTGTTAGTGTTGAAAAACCACTTTTCGCACTTGTGTTGGTGCAGGAAACCACTTTTGCACTTGTATTAGTGTGGAAAAACCACTTTTCGCACTTGTGTTAGTGTTGAAAAACCACTTTTCGCACTTGTGTTAGTGTTGAAAAACCACTTTTCGCACTTGTGTTGGTGCAGGAAACCACTTTTGCACTTGTATTAGTGTGGAAAAACCACTTTTTGCACTTGTGTTAGTGTTGAAAAACCACTTTTCGCACTTGTGTTAGTGTTGAAAAACCACTTTTCGCACTTGTGTTAGTGTTGAAAAACCACTTTTCGCACTTGTGTTGGTGCAGGAAACCACTTTTGCACTTGTATTAGTGTGGAAAAACCACTTTTTGCACTTGTGATAGTGTTGAAAAACCACTTTTCGCACTTGTGTTCGTGTTGAAAAACCACTTTTTGCACTTGTGTTGGTGCAGGAAACCACTTTTACACTTGTATTAGTGTGGAAAAACCACTTTTCGCACTTGTGTTAGTGTTGAAAAACCACTTTTCGCACTTGTGTTAGTGTTGAAAAACCACTTTTCGCACTTGTGTTAGTGTTGAAAAACCACTTTTCGCACTTGCGTTAGTGTTGAAAAACCACTTTTCGCACTTGTGTTAGTGTTGAAAAACCACTTTTCGCACTTGTGTTGGTGGAGGAAACCACTTTTCGCACTTGTGTTAGTGTTGAAAAACCACTTTTCGCACTTGTGTTGGTTCAGGAAACCACTTTTGCACTTGTATTCGTGTGGAAAAACCACCTTTCGCACTTGTGTTAGTGTTGAAAAACCACTTTTCGCACTTGTTAGTGTTGAAAAACCACTTTTCGCACTTGTGTTGGTGCAGGAAACCACTTTTGCACTTGTATTAGTGTGGAAAAAACACTTTTTGCACTTGTGATAGTGTTGAAAAACCACTTTTCGCACTTGTGTTAGTGTTGAAAAACCACTTTTCGCACTTGTGTTGGTGCAGGAAACCACTTTTGCACTTATATTAGTGTGGAAAAACCACTTTTCGCACTTGTGTTAGTGTTGAAAAACCACTTTTCGCACTTGTGTTAGTGTTGAAAAACCACTTTTCGCACTTGTGTTAGTGTTGAAAAAACACTTTTCGCACTTGTGTTGGTGCAGGAAACCACTTTTGCACCTGTATTAGTGTGGAAAAAACACTTTTCGCACTTGTGTTAGTGTTGAAAAACCACTTTTCGCACTTGTGTTTGTGTTGAAAAACCACTTTTCGCACTTGTGTTAGTGTTGAAAAACCACTTTTCGCACTTGTGTTGGTGCAGGAAACCACTTTTGCACTTGTATTAGTGTGGAAAAACCACTTTTCGCACTTGTGATAGTGTTGAAAAACCACTTTTCGCACTTGTGTTAGTGTTGAAAAAACACTTTTCGCACTTGTGTTAGTGTTGAAAAACCACTTTTCGCACTTGTGTTGGTGCAGGAAACCACTTTTGCACTTGTATTAGTGTGGAAAAAACACTTTTTGCACTTGTGATAGTGTTGAAAAACCACTTTTCGCACTTGTGTTCGTGTTGAAAAACCACTTTTCGCACTTGTGTTGGTGCAGGAAACCACTTTTGCACTTGTATTAGTGTGGAAAAACCACTTTTCGCACTTGTGTTAGTGTTGAAAAAACACTTTTCGCACTTCTGTTAGTGTTGAAAAACCACTTTTCGCACTTGTGTTAGTGTTGAAAAACCACTTTTCGCACTTGTGTTAGTGTTGAAAAACCACTTTTCGCACTTGTGTTAGTGTTGAAAAACCACTTTTTGCACTTGTGTTGGTGCAGGAAACCACTTTTGCACTTGTATTAGTGTGGAAAAACCACTTTTCGCACTTGTGTTAGTGTTGAAAAACCACTTTTCGCACTTGTGTTAGTGTTGAAAAACCACTTTTCGCACTTGTGTTGGTGCAGGAAACCACTTTTGCACTTGTATTAGTGTGGAAAAACCACTTTTTGCACTTGTGTTAGTGTTGAAAAACCACTTTTCGCACTTGTGTTAGTGTTGAAAAACCACTTTTCGCACTTGTGTTAGTGTTGAAAAACCACTTTCCGCACTTGTGTTGGTGCAGGAAACCACTTTTGCACTTGTATTAGTGTGGAAAAAACACTTTTTGCACTTGTGATAGTGTTGAAAAACCACTTTTCGCACTTGTGTTCGTGTTGAAAAACCACTTTTTGCACTTGTGTTGGTGCAGGAAACCACTTTTACACTTGTATTAGTGTGGAAAAACCACTTTTCGCACTTGTGTTAGTGTTGAAAAACCACTTTTCGCACTTGTGTTAGTGTTGAAAAACCACTTTTCGCACTTGTGTTAGTGTTGAAAAACCACTTTTCGCACTTGTGTTAGTGTTGAAAAACCACTTTTCGCACTTGCGTTAGTGTTGAAAAACCACTTTTCGCACTTGTGTTAGTGTTGAAAAACCACTTTTCGCACTTGTGTTGGTGGAGGAAACCACTTTTGCACTTGTATTAGTATGGAAAAACCACTTTTCGCACTTGTGTTAGTGTTGAAAAACCACTTTTCGCACTTGTGTTAGTGTTGAAAAACCACTTTTCGCACTTGTGTTGGTTCAGGAAACCACTTTTGCACTTGTATTCGTGTGGAAAAACCACCTTTCGCACTTGTGTTAGTGTTGAAAAACCACTTTTCGCACTTGTGTTAGTGTTGAAAAACCACTTTTCGCACTTGTGTTGGTGCAGGAAACCACTTTTGCACTTGTATTAGTGTGGAAAAAACACTTTTTGCACTTGTGATAGTGTTGAAAAACCACTTTTCGCACTTGTGTTAGTGTTGAAAAACCACTTTTCGCACTTGTGTTGGTGCAGGAAACCACTTTTGCACTTATATTAGTGTGGAAAAACCACTTTTCGCACTTGTGTTAGTGTTGAAAAACCACTTTTCGCACTTGTGTTAGTGTTGAAAAACCACTTTTCGCACTTGTGTTAGTGTTGAAAAAACACTTTTCGCACTTGTGTTAGTGTTGAAAAACCACTTTTCGCACTTTTGTTTGTGTTGAAAAACCACTTTTCGCACTTGTGTTGGTGCAGGAAACCACTTTTGCACTTGTATTAGTGTGGAAAAACCACTTTTCGCACTTGTGATAGTGTTGAAAAACCACTTTTCGCACTTGTGTTAGTGTTGAAAAAACACTTTTCGCACTTGTGTTAGTGTTGAAAAACCACTTTTCGCACTTGTGTTGGTGCAGGAAACCACTTTTGCACTTGTATTAGTGTGGAAAAAACACTTTTTGCACTTGTGATAGTGTTGAAAAACCACTTTTCGCACTTGTGTTCGTGTTGAAAAACCACTTTTCGCACTTGTGTTGGTGCAGGAAACCACTTTTGCACTTGTATTAGTGTGGAAAAACCACTTTTCGCACTTGTGTTAGTGTTGAAAAAACACTTTTCGCACTTCTGTTAGTGTTGAAAAACCACTTTTCGCACTTGTGTTAGTGTTGAAAAACCACTTTTCGCACTTGTGTTAGTGTTGAAAAACCACTTTTGCACTTGTATTGGTGTGGAAAAACCACTTTTCGCACTTGTGTTAGTGTTGAAAAACCACTTTTCGCACTTGTGTTAGTGTTGAAAAACCACTTTTCGCACTTGTGTTAGTGTTGAAAAACCACTTTTCGCACTTCTGTTAGTGTTGAAAAACCACTTTTCGCACTTGTGTTAGTGTTGAAAAACCACTTTTCGCACTTGTGTTAGTGTTGAAAAACCACTTTTCGCACTTGTGTTAGTGTTGAAAAACCACTTTTCGCACTTGTGTTGGTGCAGGAAACCACTTTTGCACTTGTATTCGTGTGGAAAAAACACTTTTTGCACTTGTGATAGTGTTGAAAAACCACTTTTCGCACTTGTGTTAGTGTTGAAAAACCACTTTTCGCACTTGCGTTGGTGCAGGAAACCACTTTTGCACTTGTATTAGTGTGGAAAAACCACTTTTCGCACTTATGTTAATGTTGAAAAACCACTTTTCGCACTTGTGTTAGTGTTGAAAAACCACTTTTAGCACTTGTGTTAGTGTTGAAAAACCCCTTTTCGCACATGTGTTAGTGTTGAAAAACCACTTTTCGCACTTGTGTTGGTGCAGGAAACCACATTTGCACTTGTATTAGTGTGGAAAAACCACTTTTCGCACTTGTGTTAGTGTTGAAAAACCACTTTTCGCACTTGTGTTAGTGTTGAAAAACCACTTTTCGCACTTGTGTTGGTGCAGGAAACCACTTTTGCACTTGTATTAGTGTGGAAAAACCACTTTTCGCACTTGTGTTAGTGTTGAAAAACCACTTTTCGCACTTGTGTTAGTGTTGAAAAACCACTTTTCGCACTTGTGTTGGTGCAGGAAACCACTTTTGCACTTGTATTAGTGTGGAAAAACCACTTTTTGCACTTGTGATAGTGTTGAAAAACCACTTTTCGCACTTGTGTTCGTGTTGAAAAACCACTTTTTGCACTTGTGTTGGTGCAGGAAACCACTTTTACACTTGTATTAGTGTGGAAAAACCACTTTTCGCACTTGTGTTAGTGTTGAAAAACCACTTTTCGCACTTGTGTTAGTGTTGAAAAACCACTTTTCGCACTTGTGTTAGTGTTGAAAAACCACTTTTCGCACTTGCGTTAGTGTTGAAAAACCACTTTTCGCACTTGTGTTAGTGTTGAAAAACCACTTTTCGCACTTGTGTTGGTGGAGGAAACCACTTTTCGCACTTGTGTTAGTGTTGAAAAACCACTTTTCGCACTTGTGTTGGTTCAGGAAACCACTTTTGCACTTGTATTCGTGTGGAAAAACCACCTTTCGCACTTGTGTTAGTGTTGAAAAACCACTTTTCGCACTTGTTAGTGTTGAAAAACCACTTTTCGCACTTGTGTTGGTGCAGGAAACCACTTTTGCACTTGTATTAGTGTGGAAAAAACACTTTTTGCACTTGTGATAGTGTTGAAAAACCACTTTTCGCACTTGTGTTAGTGTTGAAAAACCACTTTTCGCACTTGTGTTGGTGCAGGAAACCACTTTTGCACTTATATTAGTGTGGAAAAACCACTTTTCGCACTTGTGTTAGTGTTGAAAAACCACTTTTCGCACTTGTGTTAGTGTTGAAAAACCACTTTTCGCACTTGTGTTAGTGTTGAAAAAACACTTTTCGCACTTGTGTTAGTGTTGAAAAAACACTTTTCGCACTTGTGTTAGTGTTGAAAAACCACTTTTCGCACTTGTGTTGGTGCAGGAAACCACTTTTGCACTTGTATTAGTGTGGAAAAAACACTTTTTGCACTTGTGATAGTGTTGAAAAACCACTTTTCGCACTTGTGTTCGTGTTGAAAAACCACTTTTCGCACTTGTGTTGGTGCAGGAAACCACTTTTGCACTTGTATTAGTGTGGAAAAACCACTTTTCGCACTTGTGTTAGTGTTGAAAAAACACTTTTCGCACTTCTGTTAGTGTTGAAAAACCACTTTTCGCACTTGTGTTAGTGTTGAAAAACCACTTTTCGCACTTGTGTTAGTGTTGAAAAACCACTTTTGCACTTGTATTAGTGTGGAAAAACCACTTTTCGCACTTGTGTTAGTGTTGAAAAACCACTTTTCGCACTTGTGTTAGTGTTGAAAAACCACTTTTCGCACTTGTGTTAGTGTTGAAAAACCACTTTTCGCACTTCTGTTAGTGTTGAAAAACCACTTTTCGCACTTGTGTTAGTGTTGAAAAAACACTTTTCGCACTTCTGTTAGTGTTGAAAAACCACTTTTGCACTTGTATTAGTGTGGAAAAACCACTTTTCGCACTTGTGTTAGTGTTGAAAAACCACTTTTCGCACTTGTGTTAGTGTTGAAAAACCAATTTTCGCACTTGTGTTGGTGCACCACTTTTGCACTTGTATTAGTGTGGAAAAACCACTTTTCGCACTTGTGTTAGTGTTGAAAAACCACTTTTCGCACTTGTGTTAGTGTTGAAAAACCACTTCGCACTTGTGTTAGTGTTGAAAAAACACTTTTCGCACTTGTGTTGGTGCAGGAAACCACTTTTGCACTTGTATTAGTGTGGAAAAAACACTTTTCGCACTTGTGTTAGTGTTGAAAAACCACTTTTCGCACTTGTGTTGGTGCAGGAAACCACTTTTGCACTTGTATTAGTGTGGAAAAACCACTTTTCGCACTTGTTATTGTTGAAAAACCACTTTTCGCACTTGTGTTAGTGTTGAAAAACCACTTTTCGCACTTGTGTTGGTGCAGGAAACCACTTTTGCACTTGTATTAGTATGGAAAAACCACTTTTCGCACTTGTGTTAGTGTTGAAAAACCACTTTTCGCACTTGTGATACTGTTGAAAAACCACTTTTCGCACTTGTGATAGTGTTGAAAAACCACTTTTCGCACTTGTGTTAGTGTTGAAAAAACACTTTTCGCACTTGTGTTAGTGTTGAAAAACCACTTTTCGCACTTGTGTTGGTGCAGGAAACCACTTTTGCACTTGTATTAGTGTGGAAAAAACACATTTTGCACTTGCGATATTGTTGAAAAACCACTTTTCGCACTTGTGTTAGTGTTGAAAAACCACTTTTGGCACTTGTGTTGGTGCAGGAAAACCACTTTTGCACTTGTATTAGTGTGGAAAAAACACTTTTCACACTTGTGTTAGTGTTGAAAAACCACTTTTCGCACTTGTGTTAGTGTTGAAAAACCACTTTTCGCACTTGTGTTGGTGCAGGAAACCACTTTTGCACTTGCATTAGTGTGTAAAAACCACTTTTCGCACTTGTGTTCGTGTTGAAAAACCACTTTTCGCACTTGTGTTAGTGTTGAAAAACCACTTTTCGCACTTGTGTTAGTGTTGAAAAACCACTTTTCACACTTGTGTTGGTGCAGGAAACCACTTTTGCACTTGTATTCGTGTGGAAAAAACACTTTTTGCACTTGTGATAGTGTTGAAAAACCACTTTTCGCACTTGTGTTAGTGTTGAAAAACCACTTTTCGCACTTGCGTTGGTGCAGGAAACCACTTTTGCACTTGTATTAGTGTGGAAAAACCACTTTTCGCACTTATGTTAATGTTGAAAAACCACTTTTCGCACTTGTGTTAGTGTTGAAAAACCACTTTTCGCACTTGTGTTAGTGTTGAAAAACCCCTTTTCGCACATGTGTTAGTGTTGAAAAACCACTTTTCGCACTTGTGTTGGTGCAGGAAACCACATTTGCACTTGTATTAGTGTGGAAAAACCACTTTTCGCACTTGTGTTAGTGTTGAAAAACCACTTTTCGCACTTGTGTTGGTGCAGGAAACCACTTTTGCACTTGTATTAGTGTGGAAAAACCACTTTTCGCACTTGTGTTAGTGTTGAAAAACCACTTTTCGCACTTGTGTTAGTGTTGAAAAACCACTTTTCGCACTTGTGTTGGTGCAGGAAACCACTTTTGCACTTGTATTAGTGTGGAAAAACCACTTTTTGCACTTGTGTTAGTGTTGAAAAACCACTTTTCGCACTTGTGTTAGTGTTGAAAAACCACTTTTCGCACTTGTGTTAGTGTTGAAAAACCACTTTTCGCACTTGTGTTGGTGCAGGAAACCACTTTTGCACTTGTATTAGTGTGGAAAAAACACTTTTTGCACTTGTGATAGTGTTGAAAAACCACTTTTCGCACTTGTGTTCGTGTTGAAAAACCACTTTTTGCACTTGTGTTGGTGCAGGAAACCACTTTTACACTTGTATTAGTGTGGAAAAACCACTTTTCGCACTTGTGTTAGTGTTGAAAAACCACTTTTTGCACTTGTGTTAGTGTTGAAAAACCACTTTTCGCACTTGTGTTAGTGTTGAAAAACCACTTTTCGCACTTGCGTTAGTGTTGAAAAACCACTTTTCGCACTTGTGTTAGTGTTGAAAAACCACTTTTCGCACTTGTGTTGGTGGAGGAAACCACTTTTGCACTTGTATTAGTATGGAAAAACCACTTTTCGCACTTGTGTTAGTGTTGAAAAACCACTTTTCGCACTTGTGTTAGTGTTGAAAAACCACTTTTCGCACTTGTGTTGGTTCAGGAAACCACTTTTGCACTTGTATTCGTGTGGAAAAACCACCTTTCGCACTTGTGTTAGTGTTGAAAAACCACTTTTCGCACTTGTGTTAGTGTTGAAAAACCACTTTTCGCACTTGTGTTGGTGCAGGAAACCACTTTTGCACTTGTATTAGTGTGGAAAAAACACTTTTTGCACTTGTGATAGTGTTGAAAAACCACTTTTCGCACTTGTGTTAGTGTTGAAAAACCACTTTTCGCACTTGTGTTAGTGTTGAAAAAACACTTTTCGCACTTGTGTTTGTGTTGAAAACCCACTTTTCACACTTGTGTTAGTGTTGAAAAACCACTTTTCGCACTTGTGTTGGTGCAGGAAACCACTTTTGCACCTGTATTAGTGTGGAAAAAACACTTTTCGCACTTGTGTTAGTGTTGAAAAACCACTTTTCGCACTTGTGTTTGTGTTGAAAAACCACTTTTCGCACTTGTGTTAGTGTTGAAAAACCACTTTTCGCACTTGTGTTGGTGCAGGAAACCACTTTTGCACTTGTATTAGTGTGGAAAAACCACTTTTCGCACTTGTGATAGTGTTGAAAAACCACTTTTCGCACTTGTGTTAGTGTTGAAAAAACACTTTTCGCACTTGTGTTAGTGTTGAAAAACCACTTTTCGCACTTGTGTTGGTGCAGGAAACCACTTTTGCACTTGTATTAGTGTGGAAAAAACACTTTTTGCACTTGTGATAGTGTTGAAAAACCACTTTTCGCACTTGTGTTCGTGTTGAAAAACCACTTTTCGCACTTGTGTTGGTGCAGGAAACCACTTTTGCACTTGTATTAGTGTGGAAAAACCACTTTTCGCACTTGTGTTAGTGTTGAAAAAACACTTTTCGCACTTCTGTTAGTGTTGAAAAACCACTTTTCGCACTTGTGTTAGTGTTGAAAAACCACTTTTCGCACTTGTGTTAGTGTTGAAAAACCACTTTTGCACTTGTATTAGTGTGGAAAAACCACTTTTCGCACTTGTGTTAGTGTTGAAAAACCACTTTTCGCACTTGTGTTAGTGTTGAAAAACCACTTTTCGCACTTGTGTTAGTGTTGAAAAACCACTTTTCGCACTTCTGTTAGTGTTGAAAAACCACTTTTCGCACTTGTGTTAGTGTTGAAAAAACACTTTTCGCACTTCTGTTAGTGTTGAAAAACCACTTTTGCACTTGTATTAGTGTGGAAAAACCACTTTTCGCACTTGTGTTAGTGTTGAAAAACCACTTTTCGCACTTGTGTTAGTGTTGAAAAACCAATTTTCGCACTTGTGTTGGTGCACCACTTTTGCACTTGTATTAGTGTGGAAAAACCACTTTTCGCACTTGTGTTAGTGTTGAAAAACCACTTTTCGCACTTGTGTTAGTGTTGAAAAACCACTTCGCACTTGAGTTAGTGTTGAAAAAACACTTTTCGCACTTGTGTTGGTGCAGGAAACCACTTTTGCACTTGTATTAGTGTGGAAAAACCACTTTTCGCACTTGTTATTGTTGAAAAACCACTTTTCGCACTTGTGTTAGTGTTGAAAAACCACTTTTCGCACTTGTGTTGGTGCAGGAAACCACTTTTGCACTTGTATTAGTATGGAAAAACCACTTTTCGCACTTGTGTTAGTGTTGAAAAACCACTTTTCGCACTTGTGATACTGTTGAAAAACCACTTTTCGCACTTGTGATAGTGTTGAAAAACCACTTTTCGCACTTGTGTTAGTGTTGAAAAAACACTTTTCGCACTTGTGTTAGTGTTGAAAAACCACTTTTCGCACTTGTGTTGGTGCAGGAAACCACTTTTGCACTTGTATTAGTGTGGAAAAAACACATTTTGCACTTGCGATATTGTTGAAAAACCACTTTTCGCACTTGTGTTAGTGTTGAAAAACCACTTTTGGCACTTGTGTTGGTGCAGGAAAACCACTTTTGCACTTGTATTAGTGTGGAAAAAACACTTTTCGCACTTGTGTTAGTGTTGAAAAACCACTTTTCGCACTTGTGTTAGTGTTGAAAAACCACTTTTCGCACTTGTGTTGGTGCAGGAAACCACTTTTGCACTTGCATTAGTGTGTAAAAACCACTTTTCGCACTTCTGTTAGTGTTGAAAAACCACTTTTCGCACTTGTGTTAGTGTTGAAAAACCACTTTTCGCACTTGTGTTGGTGCAGGAAACCACTTTTGCACTTGTATTAGTGTGGAAAAAACACTTTTTGCACTTGTGATAGTGTTGAAAAACCACTTTTTGCACTTGTGTTAGTGTTGAAAAACCACTTTTCGCACTTGTGTTGGTGCAGGAAACCACTCTTGTACTTGTATTAGTGTGGAAAAACCACTTTTCGCACTTGTTAGTGTTGAAAAAACACTTTTCGCACTTGTGTTAGTGTTGAAAAACCACTTTTCGCACTTGTGTTAGTGTTGAAAAACCACTTTTCGCACTTGTGTTAGTGTTGAAAAACCACTTTTCGCACTTGTGTTAGTGTTGAAAAACCACTTTTCGCACTTGTGTTAGTGTTGAAAAACCACTTTTCGCACTTGTGTTGGTGCAGGAAACCACATTTGCACTTGTATTAGTGTGGAAAAACCACTTTTCGCACTTGTGTTAGTGTTGAAAAACCACTTTTCGCACTTGTGTTAGTGTTGAAAAACCACTTTTCGCACTTGTGTTGGTGCAGGAAACCACTTTTGCCCTTGTATTAGTGTGGAAAAACCACTTTTCGCACTTGTGTTAGTGTTGAAAAACCACTTTTCGCACTTGTGTTGGTGCAGGAAACCACTTTTGCACTTGTATTAGTGTGGAAAAAACACTTTTCACACTTGTGTTAGTGTTGAAAAACCACTTTTCGCACTTGTGTTCGTGTTGAAAAACCACTTTTCGCACTTGTGTTGGTGCAGGAAACCACTTTTGCACTTGTATTAGTGTGGAAAAAACACTTTTCACACTTGTTAGTTTTGAAAAACCACTTTTCGCACTTGTGTTAGTGTTGAAAAACCACTTTTCGCACTTGTGTTCGTGTTGAAAAACCACTTTTCGCACTTGTGTTCGTGTTGAAAAACCACTTTTCGCACTTGTGTTTGTGTTGAAAAACCACTTTTCGCACTTGTGTTAGTGTTGAAAAACCACTTTTCGCACTTGTGTTGGTGCAGGAAACCACTTTTGCACTTGTATTAGTTTGGAAAAACCACTTTTCGCACTTGTGTTAGTGTTGAAAAACCACTTTTCGCACTTGTGTTAGTGTTGAAAAACCACTTTTCGCACTTGTGTTATTGTTGAAAAACCACTTTTCGCACTTGTGTTAGTGTTGAAAAACCACTTTTCGCACTTGTGTTGGTGCAGGAAACCACTTTTGCACTTGTATTAGTGTGGAAAAAACACTTTTTGCACTTGTGATAGTGTTGAAAAACCACTTCTTGCACTTGTGTTAGTGTTGAAAAACCACTTTTCGCACTTGTGTTGGTGCAGGAAACCACTTTTGCACTTGTATTAGTGTGGAAAAACCACTTTTCGCACTTGTGTTAGTGTTGAAAAACCACTTTTCGCACTTGTGTTAGTATTGAAAAACCACTTTTCGCACTTGTGTTAGTGTTGAAAAACCACTTTTCGCACTTGTGTTAGCGTTGAAAAACCACTTTTCGCACTTGTGTTAGTGTTGAAAAACCACTTTTCGCACTTGTGTTAATGTTGAAAAACCACTTTTCGCACTTCTGTTGGTGCAGGAAACCACTTTTGCACTTGTATTAGTGTTGAAAAACCACTTTTCGCACTTATGTTGGTGCAGGAAACCACTTTTGCACTTGTATTAGTGTGGAAAAAACACTTTTTGCACTTGTGATAGTGTTGAAAAAACACTTTTTGCACTTGTGATAGTGTTGAAAAACCACTTTTCGCACTTATGTTAGTGTTGAAAAACCACTTTTCGCACTTGTGTTGGTGCAGGAAACCACTTTTGCACTTGTATTAGTGTGGAAAAAATACTTTTCGCACTTGTGTTAGTGTTGAAAAACCACTTTTCGCACTTGTGTTAGTGTTGAAAAACCACTTTTTGCACTTGTGTTAGTGTTGAAAAACCACTTTTCGCACTTGTGTTAGTGTTGAAAAACCACTTTTCGCACTTGTGTTGGTGGAGGAAACCACTTTTGCACTTGTATTAGTGTGGAAAAACCACTTTTCGCACTTGTGTTAGTGTTGAAAAACCACTTTTCGCACTTGTGTTAGTGTTGAAAAACCACTTTTCACACTTGTGTTGGTGCAGGAAACCACTTTTGCACTTGTATTAGTGTGGAAAAAACACTTTTTGCACTTGTGATAGTGTTGAAAAACCACTTTTCGCACTTGTGTTAGTGTTGAAAAACCACTTTTCGCACCCGTGTTGGTGCAGGAAACCACTTTTGCACTTGTATTAGTGTGGAAAAACCACTTTTCGCACTTGTGTTAGTGTTGAAAAACCACTTTTCGCACTTGTGTTTGTGTTGAAAAACCACTTTTCGCACTTGTGTTAGTGTTGAAAAACCACTTTTCGCACTTGTGTTAGTGTTGAAAAACCACTTTTCGCACTTGTGTTGGTGCAGGAAACCACATTTGCACTTGTATTAGTGTGGAAAAACCACTTTTCACACTTGTGTTAGTGTTGAAAAACCAGTTTTCGCACTTGTGTTAGTGTTGAAAAACCACTTTTCGCACTTGTGTTAGTGTTGAAAAACCACTTTTCGCACTTGTGTTGGTGCAGGAAACCACTTTTGCACTTGTATTAGTGTGGAAAAACCACTTTTCGCACTTGTGTTAGTGTTGAAAAACCACTTTTCGCACTTGTGTTGGTGCAGGAAACCACTTTTGCACTTGTATTAGTGTGGAAAAAACACTTTTCACACTTGTGTTAGTGTTGAAAAACCACTTTTCGCACTTGTGTTCGTGTTGAAAAACCACTTTTCGCACTTGTGTTGGTGCAGGAAACCACTTTTGCACTTGTATTAGTGTGGAAAAAACACTTTTCGCACTTGTTAGTTTTGAAAAACCACTTTTCGCACTTGTGTTCGTGTTGAAAAACCACTTTTCGCACTTGTGTTAGTGTTGAAAAACCACTTTTCGCACTTGTGTTAGTGTTGAAAAACCACTTTTCGCACTTGTGTTCGTGTTGAAAAACCACTTTTCGCACTTGTGTTCGTGTTGAAAAACCACTTTTCGCACTTGTGTTCGTGTTGAAAAACCACTTTTCGCACTTGTGTTAGTGTTGAAAAACCACTTTTCGCACTTGTGTTGGTGCAGGAAACCACTTTTGCACTTGTATTAGTTTGGAAAAACCACTTTTCGCACTTGTGTTAGTGTTGAAAAACCACTTTTCGCACTTGTGTTAGTGTTGAAAAACCACTTTTCGCACTTGTGTTATTGTTGAAAAACCACTTTTCGCACTTGTGTTAGTGTGGAAAAACCACTTTTCGCACTTGTGTTGGTGCAGGAAACCACTTTTGCACTTGTATTAGTGTGGGAAAAACACTTTTTGCATTTGTGATAGTGTTGAAAAACCACTTTTTGCACTTGTGTTAGTGTTGAAAAACCACTTTTCGCACTTGTGTTGGTGCAGGAAACCACTTTTGCACTTGTATTAGTGTGGAAAAACCACTTTTCGCACTTGTGTTAGTGTTGAAAAACCACTTTTCGCACTTGTGTTAGTGTTGAAAAACCACTTTTCGCACTTGTGTTAGTGTTGAAAAACCACTTTTCGCACTTGTGTTAGTGTTGAAAAACCACTTTTCGCACTTGTGTTAGTGTTGAAAAACCACTTTTCGCACTTGTGTTAGTGTTGAAAAACCACTTTTCGCACTTCTGTTGGTGCAGGAAACCACTTTTGCACTTGTATTAGTGTTGAAAAACCACTTTTCGCACTTCTGTTGGTGCAGGAAACCACTTTTGCACTTGTATTAGTGTGGAAAAAACACTTTTTGCACTTGTGATAGTGTTGAAAAAACACTTTTTGCACTTGTGATAGTGTTGAAAAACCACTTTTCGCACTTATGTTAGTGTTGAAAAACCACTTTTCGCACTTGTGTTGGTGCAGGAAACCACTTTTGCACTTGTCTTAGTGTGGAAAAAATACTTTTCGCACTTGTGTTAGTGTTGAAAAACCACTTTTCGCACTTGTGTTAGTGTTGAAAAACCACTTTTTGCACTTGTGTTAGTGTTGAAAAACCACTTTTCGCACTTGTGTTAGTGTTGAAAAACCACTTTTCGCACTTGTGTTGGTGGAGGAAACCACTTTTGCACTTGTATTAGTGTGGAAAAACCACTTTTCGCACTTGTGTTAGTGTTGAAAAACCACTTTTCGCACTTGTGTTAGTGTTGAAAAACCACTTTGCGCACTTGTGTTGGTTCAGGAAACCACTTTTGCACTTGTATTAGTGTGGAAAAACCACTTTTCGCACTTGTGTTAGTGTTGAAAAACCACTTTTCGCACTTGTGTTAGTGTTGAAAAACCACTTTTCGCACCCGTGTTGGTGCAGGAAACCACTTTTGCACTTGTATTAGTGTGGAAAAACCACTTTTCGCACTTGTGTTAGTGTTGAAAAACCACTTTTCGCACTTGTGTTTGTGTTGAAAAACCACTTTTCGCACTTGTGTTAGTGTTGAAAAACCACTTTTCGCACTTGTGTTAGTGTTGAAAAACCACTTTTCGCACTTGTGTTGGTGCAGGAAACCACATTTGCACTTGTATTAGTGTGGAAACACCACTTTTCGCACTTGTGTTAGTGTTGAAAAACCAGTTTTCGCACTTGTGTTAGTGTTGAAAAACCACTTTTCGCACTTGTGTTAGTGTTGAAAAACCACTTTTCGCACTT
>NW_027620043.1:0-20245 GCF_964187855.1 Myxine glutinosa
CACCTTCGTGTGTGTGTGTGTGTGTGTGTGTGTGTGCGTGTGCGTGTTCGTGTGTGTGTGTGTGTGTGTGTGTGTGTGTGTGTGTGTGTGTGTGTGTGTGTGTGTGTGTGTGTGTGTGTGTGTGTGTGTGTGTGTGTGTGTTGCGGGAAATTGGGGTGTGACGAGAATGACAGAGATCTGCAATCTGGTGGTGAAAGAAGGCTGCATTCCAGTGGATTGGGAACTGAGTACCCTCGTCCCTCTATACAAGGGGAAAGGTGACCCCCTGGAGTGTGACTTGTATCGAGCGATAAAGTTATTGGAGAATGGAATGAAGGTATTGGAAAAGGTGTTGGAGAGGAGGATAAGGAAGAAAATGAAGATTGAAGAAATGCAGTTTGTATTTATGCCAGGAAGAGGAATGACAGACGTGCTCTTTATTGTGAGGCAGTTGCAGGAGAAGTACATGGAGAAGTGGCACAAGTTGTTTCTTGGGTTTGTTGATCTGGAGAAAGCATTCGATAGGGTTCCACGTGAAGTAGTGACATGGGCATTGAGGAAGTTAGGAGTGGAGGAATGGTTGATCAGAGTAGTGATGGCAATGTACAAAAGAGCGTGCACAGCTGTAAGGATGAAGGACGGGAACAGTGGTGAGTTTGAGGTGAAGGTGGGAGTACATCAGGGGTCGGTACTAAGTCCACAACTATTTGTAGCTGTGATTGAGGTGCTGGCTGGGAACGTAAAGGAGGGTTTACCGTGGGAGTTGTTGTATGCAGATGATCTGGTGTTGATTGCGGAAAGTATGGATGGACTGAAGGAGAAGATGAACAAGTGGAAGGAATGTATGGCGACAAAAGGTATGAAGGTGAATATCGGAAAAACGAAGGTGATGGCAAGTGGTAAAGCATGTGGTGAGGTGAAAAGAACTGGGAAGTGGCTGTGTGCTGTGTGCAGGAAGGGTGTTGGAGTGAATTCCATTCAATGTACAATGTGCGCTGAGTGGGTTCATCAAAAATGTAGTGGTTTGAGAGGGTCATTAACCAGTGTGGCAGCTACATTCAAATGTAAGGTGTGCACAGAGGGAGCTGCAGATGGAGGAAATGTTGAGTTGGATCTTGGAGACGGCGTGAAAACATTTTGTTACCTAGGAGACATGCTGAGTGGAGAAGGTGGATCAGACTCGGCAACGGTTGCTCGAGTGAGATGTGCATGGAAGACGTTTCGGGAACTGAGTGGCGTGCTGACGAGGAGAGGAGTGTCGTTGAAGCTGAAGGGAAAGGTGTATGCTGCATGTGTGAGAAGTGTTATGATTTATGGGAGCGAGACATGGGTAATGAACGTAGAGCAGCAACTAAGGCTGGAAAGGGTGGAAATGCGAATGGTTCGGTGGATGTGCGGAGTATCGTTGAGAGAGAGGAAAACAAATGATGAATTGTGAAAGATGATGGGAATAGAGCCTGTGATGGATGCTGTGAAGAGAAACAGGTTGAGATGGTTTGGTCTGGTTGAGAAGAGCGACTTGTTTAGAAGAGTGATGGAAATGAATGTAGAAGGAAGTAGAGGACGGGGAAGACCGAGAAAGACTTGGCTAAAGATGGTGGAAGAAGAAATGCGGGCAAGGGGGTTAACAAGGAGAGATGCAGAAAATAGGGCAAAATGGAGAAGATTGTCATGGGGACCGCAAGGCATGGGGACCGCAAGGCATGGGGACCGCAAGGCTAACCCCCGCTCTAGCAGGGAAAATGGCCTTAAAATGCATGTTGTGTTGTGTGTGTGTGTGTGTGTGTGTGTGTGTGTGTGTGTGTGTGTGTGTGTGTGTGTGTGTGTGTGTGTGTGTGTGTGTGTGTGTGTGTATGTGTGTGTATGTGTGTGCGTGTGTGTGTGTGTGTGTGTGTGTGTGTGTGTGTGTGTGTGTGTGTATGTGCACATATATGTTACACTTTATTATAAAGGGCTGCTGCTGTCATGGAATAATATAAATGGCATGGTTGGAACGCGAATAATTGCTTTACTTGGAACAAAAATTAGTGTCTGTTTAATCATTGAGATGCTTGTTTTAAAAGCCTGTTCTTTCATAATGGAAGAAGAAGCAGGACCTGGAGCTTTAAGGTTGTTGGTCCAACTGCACAACAGCAGGACCATTTAGAATGAAGTGTGACGGACACAGAATAAGCACACAAAAATTAGATCTAAATATAGTGGGGTTAGTTGAATTGTGGGTTTGTTGAAACATTGCAGTATTCAAAAAAAATTCAAATACCCTGGTGTTGGGCTAGCGGCTAGGGTGCCGGCTTAGGATCCTAGGATCCTGAGTTCGAATCCCGGTCGATCGCTGAATTAACGCCAGGGGGGTTGACTCAGCCTGTCATCCTTCCGAGGTCGGCAAATTGAGTACCAGTTCACTGGTAATTCCCTGTTTGTCGTTAAAGGCGGCAAAAAAGGGTTGGCGTCAGGAAGGGCATCAGGCCGTAAAACATTGCTTCAAAAAGGGGACCAAAAAACAACAACAACCACGGTTCCTGAAAAAGGCCAACCCCCGCTTTGCGGGGAAAAATGGCCTCTAAATGTGGTTATTAGATATTATATCTATCTATAATTCCAGTAATCTCTGTGTGTTTGTTTGTTTGTACGTTTGTTTGTTTGTCTGTGACCGCTGTTTCTCGACAACCACGGGTCCGATATACTTTAAACTTGCCAGGTATATTGCTGGGGACCCGAGGATGTGCCTTTTCAAGGTTTCATATTAATCGGACAATTACTTACCGAGCTATGTCAAAAAACGATTCAACCAATCAGAGAGCAGCGAGCTATCGCGTGTGCCGAACGTGGCGAACACACTCTGCCTCGGATGGCACATTTGAGAGCGTATTCATTTATTTCACGTTTGCAAACAATGTTGGCGTTAAATTATGTTTTAAAACTAATTAAAACCATTTCATGTAAATAGAGGGGGGGGGGGGGGGGGATTGTCACTGTACTCGCAAGCCGTTCGCCGTTCGCTTTGCCGTTGCGAATGAACCAAAACATTTCATGGACCAAACCATTCCATGTAAAGCGTTCGCCGTTCGCTTTGGCGTTGCGAATGGACCAAAACATTTCATGAACCAAACCATTTCATGTAAATAGAGGGGGGGATATAATTTTAGATATAGATATAGTACGGGCATGCCCTAGTATATTATAAAGAAACCAAGGATTATGTATATATGGTGCTGCCATGTCGTGATACATAATGCCGTTGCCCTTCCACCATATTGTTTTGAATACAAAAGGAAAGGAGTTGTGCTGAAGATAAAGGTAGGTATGATTTTTGCAATTCTGAGTAAATATTTATTTTTGAGGAAAAGTCATTGTGGTACGTATATATATATATGTGTATGTATGTATGTATGTATGTCTATGTATGTATGTGTATGTATGTATATGTATGTATGTATGTATGTATGTATGTATATATATATATATATATATACGTATATATATATATATATATATATATATATATATATATATATATATATATACATAGACATACATACACATATATATATATACCACAATGACTTTTCCTCAAAAATAAATATTTACTCAGAATTGCAAAAATCATACCTACCTTTATCTTGTGCTGTGTGCAGGAAGGGTGTTGGAGTGAATATTTATTTTTGATGAACTGGTATATATATACAGTGGAACCTTGACTTACGAGTTTAATTCGTTCTGTGACCGAGCTCGTAACTCAATTTGCTCGTTTCTCAAATCAAATTTCCCCATTAAAATGCATTGAAATGCTATTAATCCGTTCCAGCCCGCCAAAAACCACACCAATTTTTTTTTAAATATACAGTATATATAAAAAATATCTCGCGCTTTATATTTCACCTGTATGCAGCATACAAGTTGGCAGGATGGCCTGGACTGGAGGTACGCACACTTGACTCTAAACTGTCCAGCCTGGGTTTGAATCCCGACCCAGCTATAACCTGTCATGTCGGTGTTTCACAGGCAGGGTGATTCATCAATGTGTGTACCGCTAAACTGGGCGCCCCGTTTGCGTCCCATTAGTTGTTGGATGTTGAGGATCTCACCGTGTCTTCCACAAAGAGAAGGCGAGCTATCGCCGGCACTCTGAACAAGTTGTGGCCTGGCATGCTCTTCTCCTCTGCCGTTATATACGTCCTCGGCATCTTTTTCCAGAAGAGCCCTGTCTCGTCACAGTTGAAGATTTGCTGGGGGATGTATCGTTCGGCTTCTATCAGTTCGGCAAAAGTTATAATAAAATCTTCAGCTGCCTTCACATCCGCCTCACCAAGTCGACAACACGCACACCTCGCTCATGTTTTTCGACGATTGCGTGTTTTATATCCAAGCACATCATCCTCTTCTTCTTCTCAGTACTGCCCTTGGCACTCAATTTCTTAGGACCGATGGTTAAAACTAAGAAATTTTCCAAAATAACGAAAATGCGAAAACAAAACAGCAGCGATATACGGCAGAGATACTGTACTTGCACGGCAAGATAACCACGTGACCGGAACCCACCTGGTGGGGGGTGGCGTAAGCTCCAAAATAACCAAAATGCGAAAACAAAACAGCAGCGATATACGGCAGAGATACTGTACTTGCACGGCAAGATAACCACGTGACCGGAACCCACCTGGTGGGGGATGGCGTAAGCTCCAAAATAACCAAAATGCGAAAACAAAACAGCAGCGATATACGGCAGAGATACTGTACTTGCACGGCAAGATAACCACGTGACCGGAACCCACCTGGTGGGGGGTGGCGTAAGCTCCAAAATAACCAAAATGCGAAAACAAAACAGCAGCGATATACGGCAGAGATACTTGCACGGCAAGATAACCACATGACCGGAACCCACCTGGTGGGGGGTGGCGTAAGCTCCAAAATAACCAAAATGCGAAAACAAAACAGCAGCGATATACGGCAGAGATACTTGCACGGCAAGATAACCACGTGACCGGAACCCACCTGGTGGCGGGTGGCGTAAGCTCGTAACTCGGATCTCGGCTCGCATCTCAAAGCAATAAACCGCCCGAGCGACGGCTCGTATCTCGGAAAACTCGTAAGTTGGTGCACTCGTAAGTCAAGGTTCCACTGTATATATATATATATATATATATATATATATATATATATATATATATATATATATATATATATATATATATATATATACACACACACACACACACACAGACTTGGCATTTAATATGGAATATTTTTTTTGTCGGGGTGAACTTACTTTTCAAGATGACTTAGAACCAAAAGTTCATTGGAATTATGTTGAAATTATTCTCGATTTTGTTAATGTGACCTTTAAAAGAAACAAAAACCACATTTGACATTTTGAAGTAAATAAATTGATCCTTGAAAGTGATGTAAACTGATATCGAACTCAATTCATGGACAGTACTGTGTTAAACTTCTGTACGTTTTCCAGAAGTATCTCTTTATTTTGCACATTAGCCAAAAAAATTTTCAACAAAAACAAAAGTTAAATTAAGACTGGGATTACGGACAGTAAAATTACAGTTCAGTACTTCGTGTAACCCCCACGAGCATTCAGGAGAGCACGTACACGTCGAGGCATGCTGTTCACGAGATTTGCCAAGGTTTGGACAGGAATCGCTTGCCATGCAGTGACAATAGCCTGCTGCAATTCACGCACAGATGTCGGCTGCTGGTCCAAGTGGTCGATTTGACGCGTTAATTCTGCCCACAAGTTCTCTATCGGATTCATATCCGGGGACATGGCAGGCCACTCCATATGCTCGACACCACGGTCAGCAAGAAAATGTTGGATCATGCGAGCACGATGAGGCCGTGCATTGTCATCTTGGAAGACAAAGTTTCCTCGGAGACTGCACGAGCAAATGGAAGCAATGTTTCTTCCAGAATGGCCCTGTGCTTGAACTGGTTCAGGTTTCCATTCAGAACAACCAGGTCAGTTTTGCCCCCTGCATGAAAAGCAGCCCAAACGGTCACCCCACCACCTCCAGCTTGGACTCTTGGCACTATACAATCTTCGTTGTAGGCTTCATGCACGATCTACCTTTACAGTGGATTGGTGGAGCCAAACATCTTTAAAATGGTTTTGTAACCCTTTCCAGACCGATGAGCATCAACAACTCTTTTTCTGAGGTACTCAGAAATCTCTTTTGATGCCACACTTCCACAAACCTATGTGTCCAAGACCAGACTATGATGGTGACGAACCAGATGGTGTTGAAGACCAGAATGTTTTTCATATAGGGAAGAGCCACCCAAACTCACTCCTGATTGTCATCCCATTGATTGAAACACCTGACTGTAATTAACCCCTTAATTGAGCTGATTAACCTGGAGGTTCCCATACTTTTATCGACAAAAAATTCGAATGTTGAATCATTTTGCTCAATAAATAAATGAAAAGTAGATTTTTTTTGGTGTGCTATTTTTTTATTAGGACTCGGGTGAAGGACCTGGATGTTAGGACTTCGATGAAGATCTGATCACATTTTAGGTCAAATATATGCAGAAGTACAGGAAATTCTAAAGGGTTCACAACCTTTTTCTCAGCACTGCTGTATAATTCCTTGCAAATAACAAACTTTGCGGTTCACATTTAGCTCCCTAGATCTGTAACCAAAGGGCCTAAGTTGGTCAAACTCGGTGTCAAAGGATAAGAGGTCATTCTGTGCTCGTTACTTTGACGGGCAGTACACCCATGACCACACATGAAACCTTTCCTAAACGGGATCCTCCACACCAGACTTAAACACAGACAAAGGGATAAAAGAAAGTTGGAAAATAAAAATGTGTGGTTTATTATGCACTTAGCTCTGATCAGCTCGGGGGGGCTCACCAGGGTCTGCAAATGGGTCTGGCCGGCGTTTCCACCCAGAGGCATGAATCCTTCGTCCAAATGACAGAATGGTGTAGGGTCATTGCACCAGCTGATACAACTTTCTCTGCGACAACTATTGGGTATGCCTCTTTGTGGTGGTTGTACCCCCCATCCCCCAAAGCAAGCTGGGGGCCATATCTTCCCCATTCTTCCCCGCTGCCCGGATTCGTCAGGGCAGCGCGGTCACGGTCAGAGTGCTGATCGGTCCCCATGGACCGGCCCTTTCTCTCTCTCTCCCTCTCTCTCTTTCTAACTCTGTCGTGGCCCCGACTCCGCGAACACGGAAGTACACCATCCTGGATGTGCAGGATCTCTGGGTCGCTCTTGCGAGACCGATCAGCTGTCTCAGGGTCACGGGTTTGCTCAGAGAAGTGTCTGGGGCTATACAACAACAACAACAACAACTTTCTCTGCCAACTTGTGAGGAGCCATACAAACAGCTCTAAGCAGATCACACAGTAAACAGGTGATGTATTTGCGTTATAGGGCAAATAGGGTCAGCAAATTATTTGGAAATTAGTGTAAAATTGGGTCTGAAAACGAGCTCCTTTGAATGAAGCACTCGCAGTGGAAAGGGAAAATAAAAGCTCGGGGCCCTCGGGCACATCAAGGTGTAAAGGCATCATCAAGGTGTAAAGGCATCATGGAGGTGTAAAGGCATCGTTTTATGTTCATTTCCTTGCCGCAAGCCGCAGCTCACATGGCGATATAAATTTACTATGGAAGCTTGCGCACCTGTTCGCCCTTCTTAATGAAACTTATTATAATAAGGTTCACCATTCTAAAATACATGTGTTGCCTGAATATCATTCAGGGCAATACCTTCATTAATTGGCAGGAGACTTCACAGGTGACTTGGAATTGCAGCATTTAACAAACATGGATTGCTTCCCTTCTTGCAGGTGAAAGCATTGTGGGCGATTGGACGTAGAGGTTATTATTTTTCTAGCAAATTACTTCCGAAAAATCTGCTTCCATTTTTTTTTTTTTTTTGTATACAAGATCGAGGCTCGTGAAAGAGCAAACATTAATCACACAAAAAGACAAACCGACACACAAAACACAAAAAACAAGGGGAGCGGCAGACAAGATGGGGAGAGAGGGGGGAGGACACAAAAGAGAGGGGGAAGAAGGGGAAGGACACAAACACAACATTTGAGAGCAGGGACATCGGGAGGACTTGGGGGGAGGTGGGAGAGGATTAAAACATATGAACACTGCAAGGACTCTGGGGTGAATTACCGGGGGTAGAAAAGATCAAGGTTTTCGATGGGGGAAGATAAGAGATGGTGGTGAACAGCTGTTTTAAAGACCTGGAGGGAGGAGTGGGATTGAAGGGAGTGGGGGAGTTTGTTCCAGAGGCGGGAGAAAAGGGGAATGAAAGAGTGAAGGTGAGCAGAGAGCCTAGACTTTGGCAGTTTAACCATAAGAGGGTTGCAGGCAGATCTTGTGCGACCTGAAGGAATATTGGGGGGACAGAGCACAGAGAGAGCTGGGGGAGCAAGGCCGGAGAGGAGTCGGTAGAAGACAGAAAGACCACCAACCTGCCTGCGGTGAGTGAGTGAAAGGCCCTCGGCGTTGACTTCATCGCAGGAGATTCCAATGATTCTGAAAGCTTTGGCCTCAACAGCGTGAAGCCGAGCAACGTGTGAGGCAGGAGCACCAGCCCAGAGGGGGGAACAGTATTCCATTGAGCTGCGGATGAAAGCCTTGTATGTGGTGAGGAGCTCAGGTGTGCCAAGGAAGGACTTCGCACGACGGAGGATGCCCAGTCGGCGACTGGCTTTGGAGGCCAGCTTGGAAATGTGGTTTTCCCAAGAAAGATCATGGCAGATAGTGAGACCCAAAAGCTTGAGCGACAGAACTTCTTGGAGAGGATTGTTGAGAAAGTAGATGGGAGGGTTGTCCAGTCGGTCCTTTCGGAGAGACATTGTAAGAGTGTGACATTTGTCAGGATTGAAAGACATGTTCCACTTGTTTGACCAGTCTGTGATTTTGTCCAGGTCTGCAGAGAGTGAGGAGGCTGCAGACTGCCGATCTGAGGGATGAGGAATGGAGCGACAGAGAGTAGAGTCATCAGCAAAGAGATAGAGAGGATTTTCAAGAGAGTCAGAGAGATCATTGATGAAGACCAGAAAAAGCACAGGGCCCAGAACACTACCTTGGGGAACTCCAGCCTGAACAGGAAGAGGAGATGAGAGAAACCCATTCAGGGCCACACGGTGACTACGACCAGGGAGGAAGTCCGCCAGCCATGCGTGGGAATTTCCATGGATACCAAAGGAGGAGAGTTTGGAGAGCAGAGCACGGTGCCAGACCGTATCGAAGGCACGTGAAATGTCAAGGGAGACAGCTCTAATTTCCTGTTTGGCGTTGAGGACCTCCATCCATTTTTGAGAAAGCAGAAGCAGCATGTCCAGAGTAGAGTGACCAGGTCTGAAACCAAATTGATGATCAGAGATCAAGCCATTGGAGAAGAGGAAAGATTTAATATCTGAAGCAATGATGGATTCCATGACTTTGCTGATAATTGGGAGAAGGCTGATTGGTCTGTAGTTGCTGGGATATGTTTTTGCACCTTTTTTGTGCAAAGCGGTGATGTTGGCTGATTTCCAAGCAGATGGCAGATGACCTTGAGCAAAAGAGAGGGTGAAGAGAACAGAAAGAGGGAGTGAAAGAGCAGAAGAACATGATTTTAGGACCCGTGGGCTGATGCCGTCAGGACCAGTTGCAGAATCAGAGTCGAGGGTTGACAGAAACTTTTCCACCTTGTCAGGAGGAAAGGACACAGAGTCCAGGAGCAGCTGGGTACGACTGGGTACGGTGGGTACAGAGAGGAATGGGTTTGGGACACAAGATTTAGAGGCAAACACAGAGTTGAGGCATTCAGCTTTTTCACGTGCGGAGTCAGCCGTTAAGCCGTTTGAGGTGAGGGAGGGGATGGAGGGGGAACAAACACCAGAAACAGATTTGACCAGACGCCACCAGGATTTGGAAGAGGGAGACAGATAAGAGAGTTCGGTCTTGAGAATGGTGAGATATTGTTTCCTGGCTCTCCTGAGGGTGGACACACACTTGTTTCGGGCTTTGTGAAAGGAAATGAGATTTCCTTCCGTTGGATTTGCTTTCCAGGAGACGAAAGCAAGTTGTTTCAGGGCAACAGCCTCACCACAAGATTCCGTGTACCATGGACGGGAGGAAGGGTATGACAACTGAAGACGAGATGGTATAAATCTGTGCATGAGAGAGAGCAATTTACTTTGAAAGAATTCCCAGGATGAGTTGATGTCAGAGGCGGTAGAGATGGGAGACCAGTCCAGATGATTGATGGCTGCTTGAAGACCGTGCCAGTTGGCCTGAGTGAAATGCCAGACTCGTCGACGCTGAGGAGGCTCTCTGAGAATGGTCAGAGAGATGTCCACTTTGACAAGCACATGATCAGATGAGCCGATTGGAGCAGAAGAAGAGCAGCAGACATTTTCAGGGAAGTTTGTCATAACCAAATCCAGAAGAGAAGATGCTCTGTTGACTGAGATCCGGGTCGGGAAATTGACAGATTGTGTCAGTCCCAGTGAGTCGCAGAAGTCCTTTGCTGAAGAGCCATGGCTGGTGAGAGAGGTACCCACACCCAGCCAACTGGCATGGTGACAATTGAAATCACCACATATGAGGAAGAGAGAGTTGGGATGGGTAGATAGAAGTTGGTCCATATTATCAGACAGTGAGATGTAGATGGAGTCATCGCTGATTGGTGGACGGTACAACACACATATGAACAAAAGGTGGGAGCGAAGGGGAAGCCGTAGCCAAAGGTATTCCTGGGGGTGAGGTGGAGAGAGGGCAGTGGAGGGCGAGTGAGGAAGAGAGTTTTTTATAAAGATAGCAACCCCACCTCCAGGACGAGGCTCAGGTCTATCATACCGGAGGAGGGAGTAACCTGGGAGAGATACCAAGGCATCAGAGACATCATGAAGGAGGAAAGTTTCTGTTAAGCAGATCACATCTGGTTTGTCAGAAGCAACCTGTATGGAGAGGTCAGTCAAGTTTGAGCGAAGGCCCCGGATGTTTGAGGTCCATACCGTTAATGAAGAGGAAGGGGGAGCATCTGGTCCAGAACAGGGGGGGGAGGGGTAGGGTAAGATGTGGAAGAGGAGGAAGAGGGAGGGAGAGCTGTTGAAGGTGTGTCAGAGATTTCAGAATAGCTTGGAGAAAGGGAAGAATGGGGCAGACAAAAGGTTTGATGGAGATTGGGTGAGGCACAGTGAGGTGTTATTTGAGGAGGGGGAAGAGCAAGGCAGGAGGTTTGGGGAGATGAAGGTGAAAGTTGGAAGGAGGAAGAAGCAGGGAGGATGCTTTGAGGAGGAGGGGTGAGAGGGGAGTCTAGGAGGGGAGGAGCGAGGGAGAGTCTCGGAGGGGAGGGGTGTGGGGGGAGTTTAGGAGGGAGGGGAGGGAAGGGGCAAGGGGGGAGATTTGAAAGGGATGGGTGATGGGGAGGATTTGGAGGGGAGGGGTGAGATTGGATTTTGAAAAGTGTACGATTCATGGGAAACGAACATTTTTTGCAAAATGAGTTTGAGACCTTCGAGTCAAAAATACGTTTGAGGACACTGAAGGAGGGGTGGAGTTCTGGATAGTTTATGGAATGTAGAAAGGAGGAACTGTAAGAGATGGTATTATATATATTTTTTGGAATGAATAGATTTGGTGAGCAAGACGAAAGCATCCTTTTGTCGGAAAAGAAGAAAAGGGTGTTATAATATATGAGAGAAAATAGTTGTTCAGGGGAGAGATTATACATTTCTAACCGCGTGATCGCGAACGAAGAACGAACGAACAAAAAGAACAAATAAACGAATAAGACCTGGGAAGGAAATATTTTTTGGGGTTTTTTTTTTTTTTTGTGAGTACAGATATTAAACAAGGAGGTACGGGGTGAACGACTGGTACGAAACAGAGAATGAAAATAATTTCAGCGCATTCGACGAATCGCTGAGAGAAAAACAAACCACAAGGTCTGAGACGGTACGGTAGTCTAAGCCTACGAGTACTAGGCCGCAGAATACTCGATACCATTAACCGACGATTGTGTATACATGAACGAAAAATTAGCACTGAAAATTTTCCAAAAGATACGCTGTAGGTACATACACTGAAAGATAGATACAGTCTCGACAAAAACACAATTGAGAAATATCACTTAGCTTCGAAAGCGTGAGCGCATGGAGCAGCTTCGAAAAGACGTGACCTCGCCGTGATCTCGCGAGATCTCCAATATAATGCAATATAATGATCACTTGCAATATAATGAGGATATAGATCGTCTTCCACATCTGAAACATTCACTCCTCTTTTCAAAACTCATGCGGGATCACATGACTGTGCTCGGCCCTTAGCAATTACGTCACAATATGAACACATTCTCGCCACACTCCACAATATCCTCGTTTTCTTGCAGGTGTTCAAGATTAGAACAAGGTAGTTGCAACTTGCAATTGTCAGTTCTGTTTTTTTTATCATGAAGAGTACGTGGGATCCGATGGCAGTGAGATGAAACTTCTTCAAATGACATGTTGTTGTTGTTGTTTCATGTGCAGCCTGTGGCTGCTGGTTGTATCATTTTTCTGGAAGCGCAGCTGTGCCACTGACGCAGTGCCCTTGTTCCCAGTAAGCAGGTATTCATTTTGCCGACCTCGAAAGATCGACAGCCTTAGTCAACCCACCTGGTGTTTTCAATGGCTGGGCAGGGGCTCAAACTCAAGACCCTGAGATCTTAAACCAAAGCCAAACTTTGCTAAAACATGAAAATTATTGAAGTTTGTTTTTCAGCTTGATTGACACGATTGTGCAGAGGTAGCACATTTACCTGTGACATATCCAACCTGGGTGTGATTTTCAGCCCAATTATAAGCAGTCAGATTGATACTTTGCAGGTAAGGTAGCATCCCACCACCCCCCCCCCCCCCCCACCCCCAGTAGCATTTCTCCCACCCCTCCCCCTTCCCACGCCTCCTCCCCCCAAGCCATCTCCCTCCCACACATCTCCCTGCCCTCAAATGTTATGTTTGTGTGCTTCCCCTTCTCTCCCCATCTTGTCTTCCGCTCCCTCTTTTTCTATATTTTGTTTGTCTGGTTGATTTGTTTGTGAAATAAATGTTAGCTCTTTCACGAGCCTCGAATCAGTATACCAAAAAAATCACAAGGTGCACAATGTCTCATTTGGACATTAATATGGTGTCTGTCAGGATTAGCGGATGGATGTAAAAAGGTCCACAGTATATGTTGTGAAGAGTACAGGTATTATTGTGATAGCACCCTGGCTTAATTCCAAGTTCCAAGCATGCAACACCTGTCTGTCTGTCAAACCTGTCAACACTGTCTGTCAACACTCAAACCTGTCTCCTTCCTCCAAATCCTGGTGGCGTCTGGTCAAGTCCGTTTCTGGTGTTTGTTCCCCCTCCATCCCCTCCCTTACCTCAAATGGCTACACAGTTGACACCGCACGTGACAAAGCCGAATGCCTCAACTCTGTGTTTGCCTCAAAATCTTGTGTCCCAAACCCATCCCTCTCTGTTCCCACCTGACCCAGTCGTACCCAGCTGCTCCTGGACTCTGTGTCCTTCTCTCCTGACAAGGTAGAGAAGTTTTTGTCAAACCTCGACTCTGATTCTGCAACTGGACCAGACGGCATCAGCCCACGGGTCCTAAAATCCTGCTCTGCTGCTCTATCTCACCCTCTCTCTGTTCTTTTCACCCTCTCTTTTGCTCATGGTCATCTGTCATCATCTTAGAAATCAGCAAACATTACCGCTTTACACAAAAAGGTGCAAAAACAGATCCTTGCAACTACAGACCAATCAGCCTGCTCCCAATTATCAGCAAAGTCATGGAATCCATCATTGCTTATTTGACGGCTTGGTCAAATCCTTCCTCTTCTCCAATGGCTTGATCTCCAATCATCAATTTGGATTCAGACCAGGTCATTCTACTCTGGACATGCTGCTTCTGCTGTCTCAACAATGGATGGAGGTCCTCAATGCCAAACAGGAAATCAGAGCTGTCTCCCTCGACAAATCACGTGCCTTCGATACGGTCTGGCACCCAGCTCTGCTCACCAAACTCTCCTCACATGGAATCCATGGAAATCTCCACGCATGGCTTGCGGACTTCCCCTCTGGTCATAGTCAACGTGTGGCCCTGAATGGATTTCTCTCATCTCCCCTTCCTGTTCAGGCTGGAGTTCCCCAAGGTCGTGTTCTGGGCCCTGTGCTTTTTCTGGTCTTCATCAATGATCTCTCCGACTCTCTGGAAAATCCTCTCTATCTCTTTGCTAACGACTCCACTCTCTGCCGCTCCATTCCTCATCCCTCAGATCCGGAGTCTGCACTCTGCAGCCACCTCACTCTCTGCAGACCTGGACAAATTCACAGACTGGTCAAACAAGTGGCACATGTCTTTCAATCCTGACAAATCTCACACTCTTACAATGTCTCTCCGAAAAGACTGACTGGACAACCCTCCCATCTACTTTCTCAACAGTCCTCTCCAAGAAGTTCTGTCGCTCAAGCTTTTGGGTCTCACTATCTGCCATGATCTTTCCTGGGAACACCACATTTCCAAGCTGGCCTCCAAAGCCAGTCGCCGACTGGGCATCCTCCGTCGTGCGAAGTTCTTCCTTGGCACACCTGAGCTCCTCACCACAAACAAGGCTTTCATCCGCCGCTCAATGGAATACTGTTCTCCCCTCTGGGCCGGTGCTGCTGCCTCACACCCAGCTCGGCTTCACGATGTTGAAACCAAAACTTTCAGAATCATTGGAATCTCCCACGATGAAGCTAATTGTGAGGGCCTTTCACTCACTCACCGCAGGCAGGTTGGTGGTCTTTCTGTCTTCTACCGACTCCTCTCCGACCTTGCTCCCCCAGCTCCCTCTGTGCTCTGACCCCAAATATTCCTACAGGTCGCACAATATCTGCCAGCAACCCTCTTATGGTTAAACTGCCAAAATCAAGACTCTCTGCTCACCTTCACTCCTTCATTCCTCTTTTCTCCCACCTCTGGAACAAACTCCCTCTCTCTTCAATCCCCCTCCTCCGTCCAGGTCTTTAAAACAGCTGTTCACCACCATCTCTTATCTTCCCCCATCCAAAACCTTGATCTTTTCTACCCCCGCTAATTCACCCCAGATCCACTTTTGTGAAATACCGACTTCTTTCCTGGAAGTCCTTGAAGTATCCATGTGTTTTATACTTCTCCCCCCCCCCCCCCCCCCACTCTTCCCACGCTTCCTCCCCCCAAGCCCTCTCCCTCCCACAGATCTCTCGATGTCCCTGCTCTCAAATGTTGTTCGTGTGCTTCCCATCTCTCCGCAACTTGTCTACCGCTTCCATTATTACATGTTGTATGTGTCTGTTTGATTTTTGTGTGTGATTAATGTGAGCTCTTTCACGAGCCTCGATCTTGTAAACAAAAACAAACAAACAAACAAAAAAACACCAACACTGTCTGCAGAGTATGAACATAAGGGAGGTTACCAGTTTAACATTCAAATGTACGACCTGTGATATGGAAGCTTTAAAAACAATTGTCATATGTGTGCCTGAGGCACTGAGCATGTGACATTGTGACAGAGAGAGGAAACTAGAGAGAGAAAGAGAAAGAGAGGGTGAGAGAAAAAGTGAGAGAGGATGAGAGAAAAAGAGGGAGAGGCACTTCACCAAAATCGAATCAATTTGTCCTTAGCACACACCTAACCTGTCCACCAAGTTTCTTCCGAATCCATCCATAGCTTTTTGAGAAATCCTGCTCAAAGAAAGACAGAGGTAAAAACATGACCTCCGTCCACCTTCGGTCCTTCGTTGGCGGAGGTAAAAAAGAAGATTCCACATTATCGACAACTATACTGTACACAGCCCATTTTAAAGCACAATTTCAACTTAAAAGTTTCGCCATTATCAGAGCTTTGGTGATAATGAAACTCCGTACGCAGCCTGATGATTAGAGCTTTTTAAAAACGACTAAAACATCACATTGTGTTTCTTGTCTTACAATAAGTTTGGCTTTTCCTGTTGTATAAATTGCCAGTTTCACTTCAGTTATCTTACTATAATTCACCAAATGTCAGTCTGTCTATCCGTCCATCTGTCTGTCGGTCTGTCTGTACATCCGTCCGTCCGTTCCCAGGTAACGCAAAAACGGCTGAACCGATCGCAACGATATTTTGGGTGGGTAATCCTGGGACCCCCTGGAGTAAAATAGGCTATGTTGTTTTTCCAATTTCAGCTTTGGTCTCCAGCATTTTCAGGTTTGGACTCCCGCCTAACGTTAATGTCCTGGGTACCGCAAAAACGGCTGCGCCGATCGCAACGATACACCTCCATGCCCGTGTGATTCCCACGGGTGACCCCACTAGTTAAAATGAGTTAATAAGTACAGAGTCCACAGTCTTTTAAAGAAATAAGAGGGAATCCAAAAGTAAAAGTATGAAGGGAAAAAGAAACACCCATAACACAAGACAATTGTGATAATAAACCAAGAAGTGGAGTCACTTTTGTGCAGTGGGGTCCGCCATTTGTCATGTGGAGTTTGCCATGGAACGATAGCGAATAGGGGTGCAGAGTCGGTACAGGCCTAGTAACCCCAGCTAGTGGAGAAGAAGACCTGGATTTTGATCCAGGGCCATCGTTTCCCATAGAAAGGCCTAATCAATCTGTAGCTGAGGAAAGGAGAGGAGCACATTGATGGGTTAGTTCCATGAATAACAAGGTGGAGTCGCCAACTTCTGAAGCCAGGAAGCACCTGGAGAAGCTGACAAACGGCTCTCAAAGATCGCGTGTTGGTGGATGTGGCAATATGTCCTGTCGGGTATCATCTCCTGGCATCATTGTCCCGGAGATGCCATATTACATATACGCCAGAATTTAAGAAACACTGCACAAGAGCACGTGACCGGAGATTTTGGGGGAAGAGTGTATTGGAGAAGACCTGTGGGCTTATGAAGAACGTTTTCGACATTTAATATGCAGAGGATGCGGTGCCCTACAAGAGGCTGACAGGATTCTCACAATCGTCTTGGTAGAAAAAGGGCAGCGGGGCGGCATCCACACTCCGCAGGTCCATAAGATAAGATGTTTGTTGAAATCAGGCGCACCGGCTTTCTTGAGTAGATAATTGCAGGCAGTAGCTCATGAAATAGAAACTGATGGACAGCAGCAACCTGGAAAAATATGATATGGCTAACAATGTCAACAAGTTCATGGCCACCGTGTGCTGGTGGAAGGTAAAAGAATTCAGGTTTGACCCAGTGCTTTCTACTCCAGGGGGAATCAAGCAGGTGCTTCTGGATCGTTGTTAGCAATGCTTCAGGAGGGTGCGGAGCAGCGCAACCATTCCATTCCTCAATAAGGTCACCACGTTATTAATAACCAAGGCACGACCGCTAAAAGACAGCATGGATATTATTCATCTCCACTTACTTCGCCGATAGTCAATTTTATTGACCAGGTTCTCCTAATTTTTAATCATGAACGCCGGAGTGCCAAGGTACACGCCAAGGGAATGATAAATCCCTTCTTTCTCCCATTGTGAACCTCTGCGAAGAGCAGGTAAGCTACAATAACGGATACATTCATTATTAGGCAGTTAACTAGTACGACAATCGCAGAAACGTCATCTGTGTAAGCAGAGGTAACGACTGGCCTGCCAGATGGCGATAAAAAAAAAATCCGGGCAATCTAGCTCGAAGGCGAAGTAAGAGGAGCTCGCTGCAAAGGGAGTAAAGATGCCCGACAACCAAACTGCTGTAAAACACAAATTATTGACTAACACCATGAAATGTCTTCTCTTCATCAAGCAAGTAACAAGTCTAGTATTTTGCTTTTGAAAAGCACAAACATCCCACAAGTTGTTAATTTAAAATATATTTTCATGAAACAAGAAGAAGACCACTTCTTAGGCATCTTCAGATACATATATGGCTGCCGAAGCAGTTTCTTGGATATGGGGCACAATCCTGGACGGATCGCCACTCCGACTTAGGATACGTGAATGGTTCGTTCATCCCAGTAAGCTGGTACTCATTTTGAAACAAGATTTAGAAAAAAAAATTGGATATTTTGAAACATTTTGAAACAATTTTGTAAAAAGTTAACAAGAAATTTTGAAAATGTTTTATAATCTGTACAAAGTAAAGGCCACCAAATTCACAATGAGTATAAATCTCCTTTCTTGGTGATAAAACGTACAATCGCCCGATGACAACTCAAAGGTAATGGCTCTTCTTGTTCACCATACATTAAAAACACATAAAAGACGACAAGGGCACTCCGAAGAGAGCGCATACCTCCACCTGGACGAACAGTTTACGTTTTGTATCCCACTGATCTGGATCCGGACTTTAACCAAACTCGAATGGCCTTGTTCCTGTCAACTACCAAACTCATACAACAACTTCCGTTCAAATCCATCCACAACTTTTTGAAATATCCTGCGATGTATCGTTTTTGCCCCCATCATCTCTCAATGGTGAAGAATCACTTTTTAAAAATGAAAAATTCTCGTATCCACATCCAGATTCGGATCTTCATCAAAATCGAAACGTTTCGTCCTTGTCACACACCCAACCTCTCCACAAAGTTTTAGCCTGATCCATCCATAACCTTTTGAGATATCCTGTTCACAGACACACAAACAAACAGACAAGGGTGAACAAATATCCTCCGCACACCTTCAGTGACAGAGGTAAACATGTCAAAGCAAATTCCAGAATGCTTTATAAAACTCCACAGGCAAGCCAGGGCTGGCAGGTGGGTGGCCTAGAGGTACGCACACTCACCCCAGCCCAGCTAGAAACTTTCATCCTGGTGTTTGAATGCAGGTGATTCATCAATGTGTGTGCCGCCTCCCAGTGGATATTAAACTGGGCATCTCATCTGCCACATTCGTTGGGCGACGCTAATAATCCTACGGGTCCTTCGCGAAGAGTAGGGGAACTGTCACTGGCACCATGAACAAATTACTAATTCCTGCCCTAACCTACAGGGGGCACTGCATCAGCGGCACGGCCGCACTCTCAGCCAACGATACTACTCATGTCTCATAGCCATTTGCTGAATACAAAAAAAAGAAGAAAGTAACCCATAAAAATCAGGTGGTTTGTGATCAAGACGATTAAGAGCTTCTTTAAGTTCATCGAGGGAGAAAGAGAGAGAGAGAGGGGGGGGGAGCGAGAGAGAGAGAGGGGGGGGGAGAGAGAGAGAGAAAGAGGGGGGCGGGGAGAGAGAGAGAGAGAGAAAGAGGGGGGCGGGGAGAGAGAGAGAGAGAGAGAGAAAGAGGGGGTGGGGAGAGAGAGAGAGAGTGGGGAGAGAGAGAGAGAGAGGAGCATGGGGAGAGAGAGAGAGGGGGGGGAGAGAGAGAGAGAGGGGGGGGGAGCGAGAGAGAGAGAGGGGGGGGAGAGAGAGAGAGAAAGAGGGGGGGCGGGGAGAGAGAGAGAGAGAGAAAGAGGGGGGCGGGGAGAGAGAGAGAGAGAGAGAGAGAAAGAGGGGGTGGGGAGAGAGAGAGAGAGTGGGGAGAGAGAGAGAGAGGAGCATGGGGAGAGAGAGAGGGGGGCGGGGAGAGAGAGAGGGGGGGGAGCGAGAGAGAGAGAGGGGGGGGGGAGAGAGAGAGAGAAAGAGGGGGGGCGGGGAGAGAGAGAGAGAGAGAAAGAGGGGGGCGGGAGAGAGAGAGAGAGAGAGAGAAAGAGGGGGTGGGGAGAGAGAGAGAGAGTGGGGAGAGAGAGAGAGAGAGGAGCATGGAGCATGGGGAGAGAGAGAGAGGGGGGGGGGAGAGAGAGAGAGAGAGAAAGAGGGGGTGGGGAGAGAGAGGGGGGGGGAGAGAGAGAGAGAGAGGGGGGTGGGGAGAGAGAGAGAGAGAGAGGGGGGCAGAGAGAGAGGGGGGGGGAGAGAGAGAGAGAGAGAGAGAGAAAGTTGATCATCCAAATTTTCCAAAGATCATCCAAATGCTGCAAATCATCCAAATTTTTGGGCGGATTTTGTTTTTTTTAATCGTAAAAACGCTTCAAATTGAGCAGCATCTTCAGTGATAAAAAAAACATTTACAGAGTGGAAACAGTGATCGATCGGCTTTACTAGTTTTCCTAAGACTAAAAAATAATTCGGAACAAGCTTCCGAAACCTGAAAATGTTTAACTGGCAGCCATGCCAGAGGTCGTTGGGCAACTTCCTTCATCAAGCAAGTTTATCATGCAACCATTGACATTGCTCAGCCTCATCAATATTGACGATATTGCTTTGCAAATGAAAGATCTCGTTGTTTAAAGTATTTGCCGTATTTACCGTAACCTGTCTGTCGATTCCAGAAATTATT
>NW_027620044.1:0-7500 GCF_964187855.1 Myxine glutinosa
GGACACCGCCGCGGACTCTCGATCGACTGCGCTACCGGCAGACACATCCGGTGACAAACGCCGACGCATCGCCGACACGGCGCCGGCGATCGCGTCTTCCACCTCTCTCCCTGGGTCGCATCGCTAGGGGTATAATGGCGTAGGGTCCTCGGCGTTCGGCGCGCGCCGTACGCCGCGCGGCCACCCTCGAACGACAAAAAAAGGACCGAGGTCCTAGTCCATCGAACGGTGGCGCCGCGCGGCGCATCGAACGCGGCCTCGGCCGTTCGCCCTTGAGCCCCCCCCCCCCTGGCCCCCGTGGGCCCTTCACGCTGGCTCATTCGGCTCGTCGCGTCGCCTCGTGTCGACCAGAGGAGCACCGCCGCCTGGACGACCACGGACGACCACGTACGTCTGTCTCCGTCTCTCTCGCGTGTCTCTCGCTCGTGTTGTCCCGATAATGATCCTTCCGCAGGTTCACCTACGGAAACCTTGTTACGACTTTTACTTCCTCTAGACAGTCAAGTTCGCTCATCTTTTCGGCGCACCGGCACGAGCCGAGAACGGCCCGTGCAGGGGCTGATCCGAGGATCTCACCAAACCGTCCGATCGGTAGTAGCGACGGGCGGTGTGTACAAAGGGCAGGGACTTAATCAACGCGAGCTGATGACTCGCGCTTACTGGGAATTCCTCGTTCGTGGGACACTGTCTCAAGCCCCAGTCCCCATCACGGACGGGGCTCAGCGGTTTACCCGAGCCTGACGGCGAAGGGCAAGGTACACGCTGGCCCGTCCAGTGTAGCGCGCGTGCGGCCCCGGACATCGAAGGGCATCACAGACCTGTTATTGCTCCATCTCGCACGGCTTGCAGCCGCTCGTCCCTCTAAGAAGTTAGTCCGCCGGCCACACCAGGGTCGCGGAACTAGTTAGCGTGTCGGAGTCTCGCTCGTTATCGGAATCAACCAGACGGATCGCTCCACCAACTAAGAACGGCCATGCACCACCACCCACAGAATCGTGAAAGAGCTCTCAGTCTGTCAATCCTTCTCGTGTCCGGCCCAGGTGAGCTTTCCCGTGTTGAGTCAAATTGAGCCGCAGGCTCCACTCCTGGTGGTGCCCTTCCGTCAATTCCTTTAAGTTTCAGCTTTGCAACCATACTCCCCCCGGAACCCAGAAACTCCTGGTTTCCCTCATGGCTGCCGGACGGGTCATGCCATTCGACGCCGCCCGATCGCCGGTCGGCATAGTTTACCGTCGAAACTAGGGCGGTATCTGATCGCCTTCGAGCCTCCGACCTTCGTTCTTGATTAAGGAAAACATTCTTGGCAAATGCTTTCGCTTTAGTCCGTCTTGCGCCGGTCCCAGAATTTCACCTCTCGCGGCGCAGTACGAATGCCCCCGGCAGTCCCTCTCAATCATGACCTCCGTCCCGCAAAACCAACAAAATAGGACCGAGGCCCTATTCCATTATTCCCAGCTGCGGTGTACAGGCTCTACCGACCCGCTCTGAGCACTCCAGTTTCCTCAAGGTAAACGCTTTCGGCCCACAACGGACACTCATCCAAGAGCGTCCGCAGGGCTCCGACAGTCTCGCCGCCGGGGACGGGCGGGGAGAGGAAGCGCGCCTTGCGACGCGTCCCCCCCGCGAGCCCCGGCGTGATTTCCAAATACGAGCTTTTTAACTGCAACAGCGTTCGCTTACGCTGTTGGAGCTGGAATTACCGCGGCTGCTGGCACCAGACTTGCCCTCCAATGGATCCTCGCACATGGGTTTAAGGTGCACCCATTCCGATAGCAGCGCCTCGACCGAGGCCTGCATCGGTATTTTTCGTCACTACCTCACCGTGTCGGGAGTGGGTAATTTGCGCGCCTGCTGCCTTCCTTGGATGTGGTAGCCGTTTCTCAGGCTCCCTCTCCGGAATCGAACCCTGATTCCCCGTCACCCGTAGCCACCATGGCAGGCGCGAAGCCTGCCATCGAAAGTTGATAGGGCAGACATTCGAATGAAACGTCGCCGGCGCGGAGGCCGAGCGATCTGCAATCGTTTATCCAGAGTCACCATCCCGTGGACGGGCCCGCGTGGGCGCCGCGTCGATTTTTGGTGCTGATAAATGCGCGCCTCCCCACAGGACGCCAGGAGAACCCGACACCCGCGGGGACCGGCGCTCGTTTGCATGTATTAGCTCTAGAATTGCCACAGTTATCCAAGTAACGTCCGAGCGCTCAAAGAGACCATAACTGATTTAATGAGCCATTCGCAGTCTCAACGGGTCTGTCCGTTCGCACTTAGACATGCATGGCTTAGTCTTTGAGACAAGCATATGCGGCTGGCAGGATCAACCAGGGAGCGGCGCCATGATTCGGTAGAAACCAGCCGCCTTCGTGCCGTCGAGGTGAGGGCGACGCACCCGTCGTGCACGTCGTCCTTCCCCGACGGCCCATGGAGCAGCGGGGAGGACCGCGCGACGGGTCGCTCGACGCTCGAGCGCAGGCGACCACGCGGCGGAACCCCCGCGACCGATCCGTGTCCCGTGTCCCTTGTCCCTTGTCCGTATTCCCTCCTCGTGACCACGACTACTCCATGTGTGCACGCTCCCCCATGGAGCTGCCGCGGCGGCGGCACCGGCATCATCACGCCGCATATCGACAACCGACGCAACGTGGCAACGGCGGAACACGACGACCGTACCATATACCATTCCCGCTCGGACGACCGTCCGTGGCACGAGTCACTTCACCGTGCCGAGTGTGCAGTGTCCGCGACGAGGTCCGCAGGAGCGGGGCGCAAGGCGCGTGACGCACGTGAAACGAACGACCGGTGTCGTCATGCCTCGAGCCGGGGTGCCTCGCCTCGTCGGGCACTTCGCCCGCCTCCGCGGTGCGAGCCCTCCATCACCCTCCTCCGGCGTCGCCGAATCGACGGACCGTGCGCACGCGCCTGCCTGCCTACAAACGCCTCGTCGTTTCTGCGTATATCGCATCGTCCAAAAAGCAAAAGGAGCACGCAACTTCGGCCGCTCGAGGAAAGACGGCGAACGCCTCACGTTACGACTAGGAGGCGAGCGTCGATCCCCGGGGCGGCCGGGTTCACGGAACCCTGAGTTCGTTCGTTCGTTCGTCCGTCCGTCACGGACGACACGACACGACCACCACCGGTGAAACTGCTCGGACACGTTTTGATAATGCACGCCGTGAAGCGGGCCGCGGAGCCAATCGGGCACACAAGCGCGCTCACGGTCGACACGACCGTGCCGGTCACCCCGTTCGAGGAGAAGACCCGACCGATAGAAACAACGGAGGGACTCCCGACGGGGAGCGGCAAAATCGCCAGCCGATCGACTGTGGGAGGTCATGCACAGTCCTCACGACGACCTCATAGGGCATCAATCCAGTCAAGGTTGGGCCCGTCATCGAAAGCCTCGGGTTACCCGGAGTCGAAGGCGTCCGGTCGACAAAATACCATGGTGAAGCCGAGGTGCCTCATCCGGGGTGTGTTCCCGCACAAGCGGTCGGTGTACGTGCACGCCAACACACTCAAGCGCCACGCACGCTAATGCCATCGGGTACCCTGGTAATGGTGACCTTCTAGCTAACAGGCCATCACCATTATTGGCCTTTTCCTGTTCGTTCAAGGGGGGTGGACGACAGACACAGTCGCACACACACACCCTAGCCCTCTCCGACCGCTCGCTCGCTCAGGCGCATGCCTCCTCACACTATTGTGCAGACCAGGAGTCAGGTGGCCTGGTGTGACGGGGCACGCGAACTGGTGCCGGGCGAATCGTGAAAAGGCAACGAACTGCACCGGCCGTGCCAACGCTGGGAGATTGGTTCGTTTTCTTGGTCTTCGTTCAGGGTCGACCCTAACGCTAACCCGCTAACCCTATAACCCTAACGACCCGAACCCTAACAATCCGAACCCTAACAACCCTCACCCTAACGACCCGAAACCTAACAACCCGAACCCTAACCCTAACCCCCAACAACCCTAACAACCCTCACCCTAACCCTAACCCCCAACAATCCTAACAATCCTAACAACCCTAACAACAAGGTAGGGGAACGGGGGAGAGGGGAAAAGAGGGGGGATGGGGAGGGGGGAGGGTGAGGGGGAGAGGGGAAAAGAGAGGGGGATGGGGAGGGTGATGGGAGGGTGAGGGATGGGAGGGGTGAGGGTGATGGGAGGGGTTGTTAGGGTTCTTGGTCTTCGTTCTGGGTCGACCCTAACCCCTTAACCCTAACCCTAACGACCCGAACCCTAACGACCCGAACCCTAACAACCCTCACCCTAACCCCTAACCCCCAACAACCCTAACAACCCTAACAACCCTAACAACCCTAACAACCCTAACAACAAGGTAGGGGAACGGGGGAGAGGGGAAAAGAGGGGGGATGGGGAGGGGGGAGGGTGAGGGGGAGAGGGGAAAAGAGAGGGGGATGGGGAGGGTGATGGGAGGGTGATGGGAGGGTGAGGGATGGCAGGGGTGAGGGTGTTGGGAGGGGTTGTTAGGGTTCTTGGTCTTCGTTCAGGGTCGACCCTAACCCCTTAACCCTAACCCTAACGACCCGAACCCTAACGACCCGAACCCTAACAACCCTCACCCTAACGACCCGAACCCTAACAACCCGAACCCTAACCCTAACCCCCAACAACCCTAACAACCCTCACCCTAACCCTAACCCCTAACCCCCAACAACCCTAACAACCCTAACAACCCTAACAACCCTAACAACAAGGTAGGGGAACGGGGGAGAGGGGAAAAGAGGGGGGATGGGGAGGGGGAGGGTGAGGGGGAGAGGGGAAAAGAGAGGGGGATGGGGAGGGTGATGGGAGGGTGAGGGATGGCAGGGGTGAGGGTGTTGGGAGGGGTTGTTAGGGTTCTTGGTCTTCGTTCAGGGTCGACCCTAACCCCTTAACCCTAACCCTAACGACCCGAACCCTAACGACCCGAACCCTAACAACCCTCACCCTAACGACCCGAACCCTAACAACCCGAACCCTAACCCTAACCCCCAACAACCCTAACAACCCTCACCCTAACCCTAACCCCTAACCCCCAACAACCCTAACAACCCTAACAACCCTAACAACCCTAACAACAAGGTAGGGGAACGGGGGAGAGGGGAAAAGAGGGGGGATGGGGAGGGGGGAGGGTGAGGGGGAGAGGGGAAAAGAGAGGGGGATGGGGAGGGTGATGGGAGGGTGAGGGATGGCAGGGGTGAGGGTGTTGGGAGGGGTTGTTAGGGTTCTTGGTCTTCGTTCAGGGTCGACCCTAACCCCTTAACCCTAACCCTAACGACCCGAACCCTAACGACCCGAACCCTAACAACCCTCACCCTAACGACCCGAACCCTAACAACCCGAACCCTAACCCTAACCCCCAACAACCCTAACAACCCTCACCCTAACCCTAACCCCTAACCCCCAACAACCCTAACAACCCTAACAACCCTAACAACCCTAACAACAAGGTAGGGGAACGGGGGAGAGGGGAAAAGAGGGGGGATGGGGAGGGGGGAGGGTGAGGGGGAGAGGGGAAAAGAGAGGGGGATGGGGAGGGTGATGGGAGGGTGAGGGATGGCAGGGGTGAGGGTGTTGGGAGGGGTTGTTAGGGTTCTTGGTCTTCGTTCAGGGTCGACCCTAACCCCTTAACCCTAACCCTAACGACCCGAACCCTAACGACCCGAACCCTAACAACCCTCACCCTAACGACCCGAACCCTAACAACCCGAACCCTAACCCTAACCCCCAACAACCCTAACAACCCTCACCCTAACCCTAACCCCTAACCCCCAACAACCCTAACAACCCTAACAACCCTAACAACCCTAACAACAAGGTAGGGGAACGGGGGAGAGGGGAAAAGAGGGGGGATGGGGAGGGGGGAGGGTGAGGGGGAGAGGGGAAAAGAGAGGGGGATGGGGAGGGTGATGGGAGGGTGAGGGATGGCAGGGGTGAGGGTGTTGGGAGGGGTTGTTAGGGTTCTTGGTCTTCGTTCAGGGTCGACCCTAACCCCTTAACCCTAACCCTAACGACCCGAACCCTAACGACCCGAACCCTAACAACCCTCACCCTAACGACCCGAACCCTAACAACCCGAACCCTAACCCTAACCCCCAACAACCCTAACAACCCTCACCCTAACCCTAACCCCTAACCCCCAACAACCCTAACAACCCTAACAACCCTAACAACCCTAACAACAAGGTAGGGGAACGGGGGAGAGGGGAAAAGAGGGGGGATGGGGAGGGGGGAGGGTGAGGGGGAGAGGGGAAAAGAGAGGGGGATGGGGAGGGTGATGGGAGGGTGAGGGATGGCAGGGGTGAGGGTGTTGGGAGGGGTTGTTAGGGTTCTTGGTCTTCGTTCAGGGTCGACCCTAACCCCTTAACCCTAACCCTAACGACCCGAACCCTAACGACCCGAACCCTAACAACCCTCACCCTAACGACCCGAACCCTAACAACCCGAACCCTAACCCTAACCCCCAACAACCCTAACAACCCTCACCCTAACCCTAACCCCTAACCCCCAACAACCCTAACAACCCTAACAACCCTAACAACCCTAACAGGAAGGTAGGGGAACGGGGGAGAGGGGAAAAGAGGGGGGATGGGGAGGGGGGAGGGTGAGGGGGAGAGGCGAAAAGAGAGGGGGATGGGGAGGGTGATGGGAGGGTGAGGGATGGGAGGGCTGAGGGTGATGGGAGGGGTTGTTAGGGTTCTTGGTCTTCGTTCAGGGTCGACCCTAACCCTGACCCTAACCCTAACCCTAACGACCCAAACCCTAACGAACGGGGGAACGGGGGAGAGGGGAAAAAGAGGGGGGAAAAGAGGGAGGGAGCGAGCGACGAATTCCCGTCCTTCGGCGGAGGAGGTTCTTGGATACTTGGTTCGCTCGTGCCGGTACCGGAGATGCCTCGCCTCGCTTTCGTCGTCGATGGTCTCTCGAGGATGGACGACATCCCAAGTAGGTGGTAAGCGAAGGACGTCTTCTGTATTGGACAGGAAGGTCCCGTGCTCGTACGTCGGACGGGCCTTTCGGCGAACGACTCGGTTTGGGCGGCGAGCACTTGGTTTGAGGGGCCTTGTGGAGGTTTGTGTACGTGCGTGTACGAGGAAAGAAGACGCGCGACCACGCGACCAACGCCGGACGGCAGAGGCTCCGCGGCCCGGCCCCGGTCGGCCTGTAGACGGTCGGCCGACCCGGAACGTTGGAGCCGAAAACACAGCTGCGCTGCCCGTCGAGGGCCACGTCAAGTCGTTCGTCCCGGTCGGCCTGTAGACGGTCGGCCGACCCGGAACGTTGGAGCCGAGCACAGCTGCGCTGCGCTGCGCTGCGCTGCCCGTCGAGGGCCACGTCAAGTCGTTCGTCCCGGTCGGCCGACCCGGAACGTTGGAGCCGACGAGCGAACTTGTGGAGGATGCGTGGTGGTGGGTACGCGAGTCGGCCGGTTTACCTAGGACCGAACCGACGAGCCGATGGGGGCGAGGGAGGGAGGGAGCGAGCGACGAATTCCCGTCC
>NW_027620044.1:12500-20222 GCF_964187855.1 Myxine glutinosa
GAACGCACCGCCCGTGCCGGCGGTAGAACCCGACGCCACGCCGCGAGGCGCCGGCGGACCGGACGACGGGCCGGGAGCCCCGCGGGCCCGGGAAACGGAGGCTCGCCCCGACCGCGAGCGCGTTCCCGTACACCGCTTCGCGCCCCGGCTCGACCGACCCAGCCCTCAGAGCCAATCCTTGTCCCGAAGTTACGGATCCGGCTTGCCGACTTCCCTTACCCACATTGTTCCATCGCACCAGAGGCTGTTCACCTTGGAGACCTGCTGCGGATATGGGTACGGCCCAGAGCGAGATTCAGTCATCGCACCCGGATTTTCAAGGGGCGGCGAGGGCCCGCCGGACGCCGCAGGAGCCGCGACGCTCTGCAGGGCGCGGGCCCCTATCTCGGGTAAAACCCATTCCAGGGCGCCCGTCCCTTCACGAAGAAAAGAAAACTCTTCCCGGCACCCCCGCCGCCGTCTCCAGGCGCGCTTTGCGTTACCGCAACGTTGGGAGGCCGCGACAAGCGCGAGCCGTCCCCCGACCTTTCTCCGCACTCTGGGTTCGGGGATCTGAGCCCGATTCCCTTTCGCTCGCACCGGGGCAGATGGGAGCCCATCGCCCAACATCGTCCGTAAGGCCTTCGCCCGTCACTTAGGACCGACTCACCCATGTCCAAGCGCTGTTCACATGGAACCCTTCTCCACCTCGGCCTTCAAAGTCTCTCGTTTGAATATTTGCTACTACCACCAAGATCTGCACCCGCGGCGGCTCCACCCGGGCCCGCGCCCAAGGCTTCAGCGCCACCGCGGCGGCCCTCCTACTCGTCGCGGCGTAGCGCACGGACATGCGCGCGCGCGCGCGGCGCGCCACGGCTAAAAGCCGAGCGACCGCGACGCACGCGCGCCAACTGGTTACATCGCCTGCGACGGCCGGGTATAGGCCCGACGCTCGAGCGCCATCCATTTTCAGGGCCAGTTGATTCGGCAGGTGAGTCGTTACACACTCCTTAGCGGATTCCGACTTCCATGGCCACCGCCCTGCTGTCTCGACCAACCAACACCTTTTGCCAGGGCTCCGATGAGCGTTCGCGTTCGGCGCCTTAACCCGGCGTTCGGTTCATCCCGCAGCGCCAGTTCTGCTTACCAAAAGTGGCCCACTGGGCAGCTCGCATTCTTCGCTCGCGCGCCCGCCGCCCGGTAAGACGGCGGAACGCACGCGCCCGGCTCCGAAGACGCGAGCCGGGCGTCTTACCCATTCAAAGTTTGAGAATAGGTTGAAGCCGTTTCGGCCCCAATGCCTCTCGTCAGTCGCTTTACCGGATAAAACTGCGCATCCAGCGAGAGCTCCAGCTATCCTGAGGGAAACTTCGGAGGGAACCAGCTACTAGATGGTTCGATTGGTCTTTCGCCCCTACGCCCGGGTCGTACGATCGATTTGCACGTCAGAACCGCTGCGGGCCTCCACCAGGGTTTCCCCTGGCTTCGCCCTGCCCGGGCGTAGCTCACCATCTTTCGGGTACCAACAAGTACGCTGTGGCTCCGTCCGCCTCCGCCGGCTCGCGCCGGACGGAGAGCGTAGGACGGGCCGGCGGTGCGCCTCGCCCCTGCCACGGCGGCGAGGATCCCGCCCCACGGTGGAACGAGCGCGGGCGCGAGGGACGCCCCTGCCGGCGCGGGTTCGGCCTCGCGCGGCGCTAAAGCGCGCCGACACGGACGACGACGCGGCACCCCCCCGGGAGAACCCGGGGAAAGCAACCGCGGCCGACCGAGCGACGCGCCCGCACCGCGCGAAACGCGGCCCGCGGACGACGACGGGGCGCCTGGACCCGGCCGCGCACGCACCGCACACTTTCATTGCGCCTCCGGGGTTTCGATCGAGCCCTTCGACTCGCGCACGTGTTAGACTCCTTGGTCCGTGTTTCAAGACGGGTCGGGTGGGATTCCGACCCTCGCCGCAGACCCCGAGCGCCGGGGACCGCACCGCCAACGCGCGACGCGGCGCGCACGACGGGCAAAACGCGCGCGCGCGCGGGCGGAACGCCGGGGACACACCGGCCCGTGAGAGCCGAGAGCCCCGAGGCCCGCCCGACGCGCGCGCGAAAACCCGCGACGCGCCGGCCGCGCGGACGCGGAAACGGCCCCTGCCGGAGACGCGCACCGCTCCGGCGCCGCACCGCGGTCGACGACGCACTGAGGACAGTTCGCCGCCAGTCGACGGCACGGCGGGGAGCGGGGCGCCCCGGACGCGCGACGCGCGGCCCCCGAAGGCAGCCGCGATCGCGCGCGGCGCGGCGTCAGACTTTGTTCTCGTCCCGTTTCCCTCGGTCCCGGGGCGAGCGAACGCTATCGCCAGGCCCCCGCGACGAGCGCGGCCCGGTGCCGACGAGCGGCACCGGGTCGCAGACCCCGCCGCGGCGCCTCGACGGATTCGCTCCTCGAAGGTTGTCCGCCGAAAAACCCAGGCGCTCCTGGCCGCCTCCGGAACCGGTCGCGGCGCACCGCACGCGGAGAAACTGCACCGGGCGGCGGCCGCGTCCGCCGCGGGGCGAGGCCCGCCCGCGCGTTGACCGGGATCGCCGAAGCGCACCCACGAGGGGAGACGCGACGGCGTCCGGGCGCGGGGCGGGTACCGCGACACCCGCGACGGGCGACCGACCCCACGGCTGACTCCTCCGGGCGGACCGCGCGGATCCCACCCGTTTACCTCGCAACGGTTTCACGAACTCTTGAACTCTCTCTTCAGAGTTCTTTTCAACTTTCCCTCACGGTACTTGTCGGCTATCGGCCTCGTGCACGTATTTAGCCTTGGATGGAGTTTACCACCCGCTTTAGGCTGCATTCCCAAGCAACCCGACTCCAAAGAGACCCGACCCCGGCGCGTCGGGGGCCAACGCACCGGCCTTCCACCGTCCATGGAGGAGGCCCCGATCGAAAGGACTTGGACCCCCGAGCGACACCGGGAGGTGCGAGCTCCTGTACGCCACAGGTCCACGCGCCCGTAATGCGAGCGGGGATTCGGCGCTGGGCTTTTCCCTGTTCACTCGCCGTTACTGAGGGAATCCTCGTTAGTTTCTTTTCCTCCGCTTAGTAATATGCTTAAATTAAGCGGGTCGTCACGTCTGATCTGAGGTCGCAAACATCGAAGTGCTCCCGGAGACGGGACCTTGGCTCTCTCTCTCTCTCTCTCTCTTGACCGTCTCCCTTCGTCTCTCTTTGTCCCCCGTGTCCCCGTGTCCGGCGCCGTGGCGAAGGCGGACTGGCCTGGCCTGGCCGCTCCTTACGCGTTACGGACGCTCGGACCTGGCGCTCTGTGCGTCTCGCGGGCTCTCTCATCGCCCTCGCCCTCGGTGTCACGCGCCGAGCGCGCGCGCGGACACGCGTCACGAAGTCGGGCTCGCTCTCATTCGAGGTCCACCGACGAGCACGCGCGCCGCGCCCCGAAGGCGCGGCACCGAGTCACGAGCGCCAAAAAAAAACCAAAGCCACCGCGGCGATGGAGCAGCGAGCGAGTCGAGTAAGCTGCATTTCGGCGAGGCGCGACCGAACGGGCGGTCCCGCGCTCCCATTCGCGGGGGCATCACGAGGCCCGGCCGGCCGCGGAGGCAAAACGAAGGCGCGGGCCGGGACGCTCGCGCTCCCGATCGATAATCGAGCGACCCTCAGACAGGCGTGGCCCCGGGTGTGTAGCCCGGGGCCGCAATGTGCGTTCAACGTGTCGATGATCAGTGTATCCTGCAATTCACACCAGTTCTCGCAGTTGGCTGCGTTTTTCATCGACGCACGAGCCGAGTGATCCACCGCTGTGAGTCGTTCCAAGACGATGACTTTTACCACGGCCCACGACAAAGGACGTCGTCGTCGTCTTTGTCATCGCGTCGACGTCCCTCCGTCCCACCATCGCTCGGCCCTTTTTCGGCCCGAGGGTCCGGGACACCGCCGCGGACTCTCGATCGACTGCGCTACCGGCAGACACATCCGGTGACAAACGCCGACGCATCGCCGACACGGCGCCGGCGATCGCGTCTTCCACCTCTCTCCCTGGGTCGCATCGCTAGGGGTATAATGGCGTAGGGTCCTCGGCGTTCGGCGCGCGCCGTACGCCGCGCGGCCACCCTCGAACGACAAAAAAAGGACCGAGGTCCTAGTCCATCGAACGGTGGCGCCGCGCGGCGCATCGAACGCGGCCTCGGCCGTTCGCCCTTGAGCCCCCCCCCCCCTGGCCCCCGTGGGCCCTTCACGCTGGCTCATTCGGCTCGTCGCGTCGCCTCGTGTCGACCAGAGGAGCACCGCCGCCTGGACGACCACGGACGACCACGTACGTCTGTCTCCGTCTCTCTCGCGTGTCTCTCGCTCGTGTTGTCCCGATAATGATCCTTCCGCAGGTTCACCTACGGAAACCTTGTTACGACTTTTACTTCCTCTAGACAGTCAAGTTCGCTCATCTTTTCGGCGCACCGGCACGAGCCGAGAACGGCCCGTGCAGGGGCTGATCCGAGGATCTCACCAAACCGTCCGATCGGTAGTAGCGACGGGCGGTGTGTACAAAGGGCAGGGACTTAATCAACGCGAGCTGATGACTCGCGCTTACTGGGAATTCCTCGTTCGTGGGACACTGTCTCAAGCCCCAGTCCCCATCACGGACGGGGCTCAGCGGTTTACCCGAGCCTGACGGCGAAGGGCAAGGTACACGCTGGCCCGTCCAGTGTAGCGCGCGTGCGGCCCCGGACATCGAAGGGCATCACAGACCTGTTATTGCTCCATCTCGCACGGCTTGCAGCCGCTCGTCCCTCTAAGAAGTTAGTCCGCCGGCCACACCAGGGTCGCGGAACTAGTTAGCGTGTCGGAGTCTCGCTCGTTATCGGAATCAACCAGACGGATCGCTCCACCAACTAAGAACGGCCATGCACCACCACCCACAGAATCGTGAAAGAGCTCTCAGTCTGTCAATCCTTCTCGTGTCCGGCCCAGGTGAGCTTTCCCGTGTTGAGTCAAATTGAGCCGCAGGCTCCACTCCTGGTGGTGCCCTTCCGTCAATTCCTTTAAGTTTCAGCTTTGCAACCATACTCCCCCCGGAACCCAGAAACTCCTGGTTTCCCTCATGGCTGCCGGACGGGTCATGCCATTCGACGCCGCCCGATCGCCGGTCGGCATAGTTTACCGTCGAAACTAGGGCGGTATCTGATCGCCTTCGAGCCTCCGACCTTCGTTCTTGATTAAGGAAAACATTCTTGGCAAATGCTTTCGCTTTAGTCCGTCTTGCGCCGGTCCCAGAATTTCACCTCTCGCGGCGCAGTACGAATGCCCCCGGCAGTCCCTCTCAATCATGACCTCCGTCCCGCAAAACCAACAAAATAGGACCGAGGCCCTATTCCATTATTCCCAGCTGCGGTGTACAGGCTCTACCGACCCGCTCTGAGCACTCCAGTTTCCTCAAGGTAAACGCTTTCGGCCCACAACGGACACTCATCCAAGAGCGTCCGCAGGGCTCCGACAGTCTCGCCGCCGGGGACGGGCGGGGAGAGGAAGCGCGCCTTGCGACGCGTCCCCCCCGCGAGCCCCGGCGTGATTTCCAAATACGAGCTTTTTAACTGCAACAGCGTTCGCTTACGCTGTTGGAGCTGGAATTACCGCGGCTGCTGGCACCAGACTTGCCCTCCAATGGATCCTCGCACATGGGTTTAAGGTGCACCCATTCCGATAGCAGCGCCTCGACCGAGGCCTGCATCGGTATTTTTCGTCACTACCTCACCGTGTCGGGAGTGGGTAATTTGCGCGCCTGCTGCCTTCCTTGGATGTGGTAGCCGTTTCTCAGGCTCCCTCTCCGGAATCGAACCCTGATTCCCCGTCACCCGTAGCCACCATGGCAGGCGCGAAGCCTGCCATCGAAAGTTGATAGGGCAGACATTCGAATGAAACGTCGCCGGCGCGGAGGCCGAGCGATCTGCAATCGTTTATCCAGAGTCACCATCCCGTGGACGGGCCCGCGTGGGCGCCGCGTCGATTTTTGGTGCTGATAAATGCGCGCCTCCCCACAGGACGCCAGGAGAACCCGACACCCGCGGGGACCGGCGCTCGTTTGCATGTATTAGCTCTAGAATTGCCACAGTTATCCAAGTAACGTCCGAGCGCTCAAAGAGACCATAACTGATTTAATGAGCCATTCGCAGTCTCAACGGGTCTGTCCGTTCGCACTTAGACATGCATGGCTTAGTCTTTGAGACAAGCATATGCGGCTGGCAGGATCAACCAGGGAGCGGCGCCATGATTCGGTAGAAACCAGCCGCCTTCGTGCCGTCGAGGTGAGGGCGACGCACCCGTCGTGCACGTCGTCCTTCCCCGACGGCCCATGGAGCAGCGGGGAGGACCGCGCGACGGGTCGCTCGACGCTCGAGCGCAGGCGACCACGCGGCGGAACCCCCGCGACCGATCCGTGTCCCGTGTCCCTTGTCCCTTGTCCGTATTCCCTCCTCGTGACCACGACTACTCCATGTGTGCACGCTCCCCCATGGAGCTGCCGCGGCGGCGGCACCGGCATCATCACGCCGCATATCGACAACCGACGCAACGTGGCAACGGCGGAACACGACGACCGTACCATATACCATTCCCGCTCGGACGACCGTCCGTGGCACGAGTCACTTCACCGTGCCGAGTGTGCAGTGTCCGCGACGAGGTCCGCAGGAGCGGGGCGCAAGGCGCGTGACGCACGTGAAACGAACGACCGGTGTCGTCATGCCTCGAGCCGGGGTGCCTCGCCTCGTCGGGCACTTCGCCCGCCTCCGCGGTGCGAGCCCTCCATCACCCTCCTCCGGCGTCGCCGAATCGACGGACCGTGCGCACGCGCCTGCCTGCCTACAAACGCCTCGTCGTTTCTGCGTATATCGCATCGTCCAAAAAGCAAAAGGAGCACGCAACTTCGGCCGCTCGAGGAAAGACGGCGAACGCCTCACGTTACGACTAGGAGGCGAGCGTCGATCCCCGGGGCGGCCGGGTTCACGGAACCCTGAGTTCGTTCGTTCGTTCGTCCGTCCGTCACGGACGACACGACACGACCACCACCGGTGAAACTGCTCGGACACGTTTTGATAATGCACGCCGTGAAGCGGGCCGCGGAGCCAATCGGGCACACAAGCGCGCTCACGGTCGACACGACCGTGCCGGTCACCCCGTTCGAGGAGAAGACCCGACCGATAGAAACAACGGAGGGACTCCCGACGGGGAGCGGCAAAATCGCCAGCCGATCGACTGTGGGAGGTCATGCACAGTCCTCACGACGACCTCATAGGGCATCAATCCAGTCAAGGTTGGGCCCGTCATCGAAAGCCTCGGGTTACCCGGAGTCGAAGGCGTCCGGTCGACAAAATACCATGGTGAAGCCGAGGTGCCTCATCCGGGGTGTGTTCCCGCACAAGCGGTCGGTGTACGTGCACGCCAACACACTCAAGCGCCACGCACGCTAATGCCATCGGGTACCCTGGTAATGGTGACCTTCTAGCTAACAGGCCATCACCATTATTGGCCTTTTCCTGTTCGTTCAAGGGGGGTGGACGACAGACACAGTCGCACACACACACCCTAGCCCTCTCCGACCGCTCGCTCGCTCAGGCGCATGCCTCCTCACACTATTGTGCAGACCAGGAGTCAGGTGGCCTGGTGTGACGGGGCACGCGAACTGGTGCCGGGCGAATCGTGAAAAGGCAACGAACTGCACCGGCCGTGCCAACGCTGGGAGATTGGTTC
>NW_027620045.1:0-20214 GCF_964187855.1 Myxine glutinosa
ATGATGTTCACCCTGTCTTTTCGCTGCAGTAGTTTGGGATTGATTGTTCTGAAAAGCTGGATGATAGAACGAGCAGCCACGGCAACATCTGCAACAAAATATGGAAATAAAGTGAAGCAATTCTCACAGCATAATGGGTTATTATTTCAATAGATGTTACATGTTCTGTCTACCAGTTCCCCTTTACCGACAATACTTCATTTACCCTCATCTCTTCTCCCCAACCCTCGCCCAAACATTCTCACTTTTGTTGCGGTGAGACTTGTACTGAGACAGATCCTGCAGCAAATCTTCATTCATGGCAAGCTGGCACCGCGTGCAAATTTCCCTGATGGCATTCAAACTGGACAAATGCACACTACTCAGCCTACAGATTGTAGTGACGACACGCATTATAACAAGATCCTGCCATCATCGAGACGATTGAGTGTACAATCCGTGTCGTGTCTCACCCGACAGCCATGGCCTCTCCGGAGTTACGGTCAGTCACAAAGTTATTGACGATGGTCATAAGCACGTTTTCAATAGTCTAGGAAAAAAGACAGCCAAAGCAATGCAAGTTTAGCAGAAGAAAATGGGCCAGAGAGGTGAGAGATGGACATACCCAAAATGCATTGTGATTGTTGTTTCGAGAAAAAACAAACAAAAAAAACCAGCAGAATATCAAGAAAATGTACAATGTTCAGTTAATTTAATATTTCTTGATAGTCTTTCATGCAATTGGTTATCATACCTCTGGTGGGACGAGTTGGTGACTTGCCTGAGCCGCAAAGAGCAGAACTTTGGTTACTTCTGCAGAATTAACAGCAATCAACAAAGTTGTACAATTAAATGTCCCCAAATCTTGCAATCTCACTGAATTCCGGTTACAAAATTAAACTTTGATTCCAAGCTGAGTTTATGATGTCTGGCTGTTATAAAATTATTACTGGGCACCGCCATCTTTACAAGTTTATTGTAAACATTGCGCGTGCATACGATGGCCGATTCCTCTCGGCACGGTGCGGAAATCCCTTGTTGAAATCCCTAGGGACTCCATGCATAGTATCTGTGACTGTAATTGTCTGGTAACACACCCACAGAGGATGCATTCTCATGTGCAATATCAATATTGTTTACAAATTGGCTCGTGCATACAAACGGCGCACATGCTGCCCTGTGGTGTCACTCAACAAAATGTTGGGTAACCCATGCGTGCGCGTGTGTGTACAATTTTGAAATAGCCCCCCCTCCCCCCCCCTTTTTAAAATTTTATTTAAAAAATACAGACTTTTACAGACTTTTCACAGACTCTTGAGGAATTTAAACTTCTTTTTTAAGTGAAAACGAGATTTTGGAATTTTATTGACCCCTTTTTCACAAAACATTAGGAGGTTAAGACACCGACTCCCCCCTCCATTTTTTGCAATAACAAGGTACGAGTTCCAGTGCGGGTTTCATTCTTGGTTCTAGTGTCGCTATGAAGAACCCCTGGCACGCATCAGGTCCTGATTGTGCTTTGTATATTTTTTCACATGCGGCAAGTACATGGCCTGGGGTGATCAGCTGCTATTCGTCCATTAATAAACCCCAATTTTATTTTATTTTTCTTCTACGGAGGTAACTGTGATAAAACACCACTTTTTTAGGTTTGCTGTACCCGATTGTGTGCAAGAAAGAAAAAAAAAAAAAAAAACCCACACCATTCCTCTGCGAAAACGGAGAGGGAGATGCGTACCCGATCTTTTATGAACGACACCATTGGGACAGGCCATTATTCTTTGGACAAGCAGGCCATAAACATGGATCAGTTTGTGACAATTGGTGGTACACAATAAACCCAATCCGCACGAGGTACTGTACATCAACAAGCGCTCAGACCAAAATAAAATTAGGGAAACTGAAGAAAAAGACTAACAGCAAATTTATTTAATACTATTTTTTTTTTGGTATTTTATTTTAATATTTAACTAATTTTTATTTTAATATTTATTTGTATTTATTATTATTATTATTATTATTTTAATTTTGTATACAAGACCGAGGCTCGTGAAAGAGCTAACATTAATCACACAAAAAGTCAAACCGACACATAAAACACAAAAAATAAGGGGAGCGGTAGACAAGATGGGGAGAGAGGGGGAAGGACACAAACACAACATTTGAGAGCAGGGACATCGGGAGAAATGTGGGAGGGGGGGGGGGGGCTTGGGGGGAGGTGGGAGAGGTATAAAACATATGAACACTGCAAGGATTTCCAGGAAAGAAGTTTTACAATAATTACAATAATTTATTTACAATAAATAATTTATTTGTAACTGCCCAATGGAAGTTGGTCTGCAAGAAAAGCAAAGGAAGCTTTCAAATGTGCTGCCAACAATGTCATGAGTTACTCAGCATGACTCATGTGCAAGGTGTTAAGATTGATACTTTTGTGAACGGCACTGCAAATGTGAATAAGCTGGCACCTGATTAGCACAAAAAAAAGAGTGTACACTACAAGTAATAACACTGCAGTAAGTAACACAGCACTGCAATACTGGGGCAGTTGAACTATGCCCTCTTCGTATCCCAGGTTAAAGATGATGATGACAGAATGATTACTGTTGTGTGGTACGGCTGTTACCTAACCATCAATCATCGAAGACATTGTGTGCTAAACAGTCTACAAAACAAAATAAAAGTTAATAAAAAGTATGACCCTTCAATCTAAAACTAGCTCCCACAAATAATTTCATGGGGGCAATTTGTTTGGAAAAAAAACCCAGCAACTTCAAGAAGGTCTTCAAAAAAGATTTCTTCGAACCCTGGTATGCATGTGCACATACATTTATATAAATTAGGTCTGGCTCATCACACACCTACCTCTCTGATGTGGTTGCAGGAATCTTTGCACAAGTGGATAGAAATTGAATATAAGCAGCTGCAGGAAAATGTAAAACCTCAGAACTTTAGATTTAAAAGTGGTGAATATTACATTGTCATTTAAAATTGACATTAATTGACAATATAAATTGACAAAATTTAAAATGTAAGTGCCATTTAAAAGTGGGGTTAGAGTACGGTCCTTACAAACAATATTTACAGAAATTATGATTTCCCGATATTGAGCCCTGTTTAGCATTTTCATCTGAATCAGTGGCTCAATGCTGGGAACACAGGTTCAAATTGCATAAACTATACGTGTTTGTCCATCAACAGCTAATGTGCTTGTAATCCCTGGTGTTGGGCTAGCGGCTAGGGTGCCAGCTTAGGATCCAAGGATCTTGGGTTCGAATCCCGGTCGATCGCTAAATTAACGCCAAGGGGGTTGACTCAGCCTGTCATCCTTCCGAGGTCGGCAAATTGAGTACCAGTACACTGGTAATTCCCTGTTTATCATAAAAAGGCGACAAACAGGGTTGGCGGCAGGAAGGGCATCCGGCCGTAAAACATTGCTTCAAAAAAAAGGGGACCAAAAAACAACAACAACCACGGTCCCCGAAAAGGCCAACCCCCGCTTTGCGGGGAAAAATGGCCTCTAAACGGTGGTTTTATACGTGTTGGTCCATCAACAGCTAATGTGCTTGTAATCCAAAGAATGACACCGACATCTACCATGTCTGCGATTTATGGATAAGGTCCTCCAGGAGTCCCAGATCAATACTAAAAAGAGTTCATTTTCATTGCATATCCACCCAAATGAGGGGAGGGATTGACATTATTGAGCAAAACATTGGATTGCAGATAATCCTCTTCAAATCCTCCTCTTCTGCCCTTTATAAAGGATGAGGTCCAATGACATCAAGCTTCTGCTCTGCCTTGACCACGATCCTTCTCCACTCTCCTCTGTCCTCAACCAACTCTCTCCACCCTCCAAACAACCTCCACCTTATTGATATCCCTCTTCACACAATCCTCCCATCTCAACTGCCGTCTACCTCTTTTCCTCCTACCTTGTTCCCTCAACCTATCCGCTCTTTTTGTCATTCTCTCTTCCCCCATCCGCAACAAGTGTCCAACCAATCTCAGCTGGTATTTCACCAATCTCCCCGTCAAGCTCATCTGCACACCAATCTCCTGCCTCAGTTCATCCATTCTTCTATTCTTCTATCCACCCTCTTCACTTCCACAATCCTCTTCACCCAGTTCTTACAAACCTGCAGCCTCTGTTGTTGTCTGTCGGTGCCACAATTTCCAGACCAGTAAATGTTGGCCGGCGTTACACACGACATCAGAACCTTCCCCTTCAATCTCCTCGATATATTTCTGTCTGCCATTAATCCATCCATCCTCCTCCACACATTCACACCCACCTGAATTAAAGATTAATCATTAATTGAAAATGGAAGGAGCAAGATGGAGAATTATGATACTCGCACAGCTAGCTACCTTACCTCATGAATGCCAATAAGGCGGGAGATGAGGTCCATCATCATAAGCTTCACCTCAAAACGCTCCGTAGAGCTTTCCAGTTGGCGAAGCAGCTTTTCCGCAAAATCTGCATTCACAAAAGCACGTCACATACACTTGGTGATGAAGGTTTTTTTTTTTTTTTAGTTCCTCAATGAAGCTGAAAATTCTAAAGATTAAGATTATGCTTCATGAAACATGACCTCCAAACAATGATAGGGAAGTGACTTATAAACGTTGGAGACAACATTTACAGATCATTCGTGATACTCAGACGTATTAAAATAATTAAAGAACCCAAGAAGAATGATGGTTGAAATACAGTAATCAAAGCAAGACAACCAATGGCCGTGCGAGACAGTACAATCCAAAAAGGGGAGGCCAAAGATTACTGTAAACTGGATCAAATGAAACGAAATAAGAATGATCTCGGTTATTGGAGAAATTAAAATGAATGCATTGTGAGGAGCACACAAAGCAAAGTATATTTTATTGAACTATCCCTGAAATAACAATATTGTCAAGGCATCAGAGCACCTACCCTGAGGGTCATGCAGCAGATGTATAGCAGAAAAGTTAAACGTTTCCACGCGGTTTTTCTTCTTGTGTTTCTAAAGACAAAACAGAAGACCTGTAGTCCAAACAAAAAGGCTAAAAAGGGCAATGTCAATGAAACATCGAGGTTGGAGATTGGACATTATTCAAATCAGCTGCTTTGATATACCATTTGCATGTTAATGTCTCGAGTCTAGACAACTAATTCATAGCAATGTACTCCAGAGTGATGAGATATAATATATCCACAGTAAGCCAAAGCAGAACATTCGTCTAAATGAATATTCATCTTAAATAGAGTTTACAAATAGGGTAAAACAACATTTTTAAAATTTAAAGTACAGAGAACTACATGTAGCACATCACAAGGCTACCAAATGGAAAATATTTGGGTTTTTTTGTACACAATGTCAAGGGTCGTGGAAGAGCTAGAACACCGAATGATTCAGAACGAGGGAAACGAGCCAATGGAAAAAATAGAGGGAGACTTGGACAAATAAGGGATGTGGGGAGGACTAAGGGTTAGGTGAGGACGCATGGGGTGGAAAAGATGGATACAAAAATCAAGCTTTCAGGAAGGAGAAACTGTAAATTTGAAAGGAGGTGGGCTAGGGGAATGTGGGGTTTAATGGGGGAGGAGAGAGGGGGGGGGGGGGTAGAAAAAAATCATGGTTTTGCATGGGGAATCTGACATGGAGGTGTATTTAAGACCTGGAGGGACGAATGAGATTGAAGAGATTGGCAAGTTGGTTCGACAGGTGGAAAAAAGAGGAACAAATGAGTGGAGGTTAGTAGTGATCCGAGAGTTCAGAACTGAAAAATTCGGAACAGAGGCAGATGAATACGGGCAAACAGAATGCCACGATTGCACTCGGCATAACAGGAAGTATTCAAAATAAAGGCAACCGAATACAACCAAAGAGATAAAGTTGGACGTTGTTCAGCCAAATAATATATGGCCCAAGGTATCATTCAAACACGACACCCGAACAGACATAGCCAAACGATATTCAGTTGAGTAAGGTACAGGTGAACACTTTTTGTCTTAATAAAAGTTGATTCAACAAGACCGACTCGAGTGATTCTATTTTTCTTATCAAAATTCATATTAGACTAACAGACATATCTTTGCCACACATGACCATTTTCAGTTACGATGTGGCAAAACAGAAGCATACCCTCAAAACACTCAGAGCCTTTTTCAGCTTCTTCTTATTTTTGCTGGTTTTTTGTCCGGTCCCATACCTCATCATCAGATCTCGAGCTGTGGGGCCTTCTGCCTGCAAATGTAAAAAAAACAAAAAAAAACATACACATAGATTTTGCATACAATTACACAAATAACGAGATTTGAGGATTCCTAAGTTATTAAAGTTAAAATTTTTGCCAGGGTATTGGCCCATTTCTTTGAGAAAAGTCCTGTTGGTTATTTCACCTACTAAAACCCTTTAACAGGTATCGGTATGTTAGAAAGTTCAGACACAAGGGTCACATATATTTAATACAATGCTAATCTATTTAATTTACCCTTAAAGTATAGGCAGTCATACTATGCATAGTTGTAGGAGTAGTAGTAAGCCAGGAATGTATCAATGAAACTTTGTCTGGTGAAGGAAACACAATATGAAAAGTTTCAGCAAGAAACCATGTTTCAGCAAACGCTGTCTGCAACGCGGAAACCCGAATAAAGCGAGTGTAACTAGCACAGTTCGTGATAAAGTGGTCTCAGTAAAAATTAGAAACTGCTCAAAATGTATTATGGATTCATTCCATAGATGTGCTGGAATGATGTATTTATGGTAAATAGGCCGAATAAACACTCAACTCTTGCTTGGCTTACAACTCTCTCTCCAATCCCCTTTACCACAAAACACCATTGAGGTTGTATGGCATGAAAGAAACTGAGAAGGCCATATTAAAACTATCGAACTTTGATGTATTATGGGAATTTTAAATCTCAACAGTATAAAGTCTGATCCTTGTTTTACAAATATAGTTCAATCGAGTTGTGAAAGACCCTAAAGCTATGGGTTAACATTCATATAATAAGTCACTATTTGTGACAATTTTTGAACATCACTCCCTGCAAATTCATCCTCTCCAACCAAAACCTAAAGATGACGCCAAACTAATTAAATTTCTAATTTTAAAATTATTTCTCTGAAATACCTTCAGAATGGGTCCGGTCGTCCGTCCGTCCACATTTGACGAAAACATCTCACAAACTACCTGACCGATATGGACCAAATTTTTATGATGCATAAAGACAGCAAGGTCTAGTGGGGACTCATTGTGTTCCCCATCCGGATACACCCATTTTGAGGGAGCTAAAGGGGGGTTTTGCCCCAAATATTAGTATTTCATTCAAAAATCTTCTCAGAAACAGACAAACAGATCCAGAGTAAACTGGCCATGCGGCATCATGACCTTAAGTTGTGCTCCCCATGGCCGTATCTCCCCTGGAAAGGGGACCACGGGCTCCCTACCCTCATCCCTCATATTCACGAAAACATATTTTTCTCACAAACTACATGACTGATATGGACCAAATTTGGTATGATACATCAGAACATTAAGGTCTTATAAGGTTGTGCTTCCCATCCGGATCCACCCCTATAAAAGGCTGGAAATAGGGGTTTCCCCTCAAATTCAGATAATTTATTTAAAAGTTTTCTCAGAAACCATGGGGGAAATAACTATCAGTCCCCCACAGGGCGATTTATTATACTTGTTTAAACACAAAAGAATGCAGCAATCTCGCTTATCAATATAAACATAGAATAAAACACCCAATGACATGAAGAAAACTTTAAATTTACCAAAAGCGACTTCTCAATCAGACTCTACTCAAAATTTCAATCTCAAACAAATGCTCGAGCAAAATCTCAACCTTAGGCAAACACAACATACCAAAAAGATAGATTTAAAATGATTCGCAACAATACGTAACCACAGACTCATCAGATATCTTTAAATACCATAAAAAACAGGTTTTTGAAAGAAGTGGTACACTGACCTCCGACTCCGAATCCGAATCGCTCTTTTCCTCAGATTCGTCTTTGCCAATAAAAAACTTTATAGCAGCTACAAGAACCTGTCACACAGAGAAACACATTAACTTTCTCTGCAATGTTTAACCAAGCAAGCCATAAACCAACAGCCAACTTAGATTTTGTACTTTCGTTTAAAGAATTGGCCTTTTGGAGGATTTCCTCACAGCACTCATCATGACATAGTGACACCAGGTGCAAATCCTATATAACAAGCTGATCGGTCCACTTTTAGTTAATATTATTCATGTCAACAAAAAGCTGTTTTTTACGTGTTGGCCCAATATGTAATATGTGCGCACGGGCTTAGAAATGAGTGGCTCATATAGTGCATGAGATTGAGCCATGTTTTTAATGAACCATTGGGCCAAAGTATTGGGATTGTGCCAGGTGGGATTGGGCCAGGCCTGACATTCATCTGGAGTTAGGTAGTTCATGCAGGTGTTTAGCCAAGTTTCTGGTATTAACATGCCAATTTTTTATCGAAAGACACCATGTGTGGGATCTTTAACATCCACCAGCATTCCCATGTTAGCAGGCAGGTACCTAGATAAATGCCATTTCCAACACATAGTGAACATTTTGTTATGACTCTCTGCCTGTGAAGCACCAATATGACAGTTTAGAGATGGACCAATAATCAAACTCAGATCAGAGAGCTGAAAGGAAAAAGCACCATGTCGGTGCCATCCCGCCAGATGCTAATAAGCTAGACTAGAAAAAGATTAATACTCTATTCACAAAAAAGGTGAAATAAAGATGAGAAAGCATTGTGGTTGCTGGTGCTGCACTGGCTAATTTCACTGGCTAAAGACCCCTGACGAAAGTGCCCTCCAAGCATCTAACAGCCAACCAAAAAAATAATAAGACATTTCACAATAAAGAAAGAACTGTTAGAAACTGCCTCACTTCATATTTTTTGAGTTCAAGTGAATACACAAAGCAGTAGTTGCAGCAAAAGTTAGTGTTGAAGAATTTCCCCAGCAAATTCTGTTTTTTCCCCTTGTGATCAAGTTTCCAAGACTTGGTAATTCAGCAAAACTCAAAATGTCTTTGGCAAAACAGAAACTGTTATATTAGAGTCTACGTCTTCTTTGTTCTTACGCAGGACAATGCTGTGGGGTAGCCTCATTGGCTGAGAGTTCTGCTGTGCCGCTGATGCAAAACCTCTCCTGGTTAGGGCAGGAATTTGGAATTTGCCCAGGGTGCAAGCGATAGCTCGCCTACTCTTCGTGAAGGACACCATGGGATCTTTAAGGTCCACCAACGAATACTGGCAGAGGGGACGCCTGTTTGACTTCCATCGGAGGGACGGCACACACACATTGATGAATCACCCTGCTTGTGAAACATTGGGGTGACAATTTATAGCTGGGTCGGGATTCAAACCCAGACTAGACAGCTTAGAGGCGAGTGTGCATACATCTAGGTCTAGGCCTTCCTGCCAGCCCTATATCACAGTCATGATATTGTATTTAAATGACTAAGAAATCAAATTAGAAAATAAAAATAATATAAAAAAGATAGAATAGAACCACATCGGAGCTATTCACATATTACATGAGGGAGAGGGGAAAGAAGAAAATAAAAAGGAGGTGGGAGGGAGAAAAGAGGGTGGAAAAGTATTTGGAAAAGGGAGGACAAAGAAAAGAAGGAGGGGGGGGGGGGGGGAAGGCAAATGAAAGGTTTTTGGCATTTTTCCAACCAAAATATAAATGACACCATAACTGTGTATCAAGGCAGAGGATGTGGAATAAAAATTCAAACCTTAGTGACTTGTGCAAAACATGCTGTCGTTATGACATTCACAGTTTTTGCATCATTCCTGGAATCCCACAAAAGAGAGAAAAAGTCAAACAATTACAGGATACAAAACTATAGGGTTCATAGAACACCTTAATCCCACACAGTATCAAAGGAATACGATTCTAATTATTTTTATCAAAGTATTTTTATGATCATGATTTTTGATACACAGTATCAAAGGATCAAAGAATGATTCAATAGCAATAAAATTATGATTTAAAAGATCGTATAAAAAAAAAATCCAGAATTTTCATCTGTTGTCTTGTAAATCACCTTATAAAATATGTCCAAGTACCGCAAAATTGGAGGTTTGTAGAAGCAATAAGAAGGCGGACGATTTGTGTTCTACGGTGTTCAATTATTAAATTGCATTGAAATAAAATAAAGATGGTAAAGGTCGTATAAAAGAATAATTAATGAGGTTTACCACTGTTGACGCAGTGTCGATTACACCATCTGACACGTTACATCAGTTCTTCATGCCTGTTGTTTGTGTCCTTTATGCATGTAGAGTTAAACACCCTTTAAAAAATAATTTAGAACCCTTTAGAATTAAACACGGTGTGTTAGAAAGGTTCTCCTTCTTCATTTTTATGGACAGAAGAACGAAAGGACTCCCCATGAATGCTGATATAAATGTTGCAATTTGATAGTATTTCTTATCATCTCTCCCTGTTGCTAAGGCATAAATGAGAATGGCCTCCCGTTTTCATTTATTTTCAGTATCTTTAAACATGATTTTTGAAATAGAATGATCAAGAAGATTAGCCTTGTGATTTAAAACATTTATTTACATGTATACAAGCACACGTTTACCTCATTGACATCAAATTCCTGTGCTGCCACTCCGTTACCAAGGTTTTTTTTTTCTTTTTTTTCTCTGACCTCTTGATGCTGAAATCCAATCAGTTCATCTTTTCATCATAATATCTACTTATACCAAGTATGGTCAAAATCCCATCACTGGTTTACAAGTCAGCAAAGTAACAGAATTTGTACCTAATGGGACTTCTGGCCTTTGACCGCATGACCGCATAATCTAAGCTGTTTATCTTTGCATAATTATAGATGCTTGAACCAAGTTTGACTTTAATCCCTTCCGTCGTTCTTAAGTTATCGCGGTAACAAAAACCTATCACAGACACACGAACGGACGGACACGGACAGCTGGATGGACAACCCGAAAACATAATGCCTCTTTCGACTTTGTTTGCGGAGGCATAAAAACACTTGCTGTTTATGCCAACGAATGTATAGGATGAACAATGAACAGTAAATAAACAACTTAACAAAATCGTGATCATGTAATGTCAATTTTAATCACAAGCATAGTTTTTAAATTTAAATAAGCCTCCATATTTTCTAAGCAAAGTTATTTGGTGCTGATTGAGGGATTTTATAGATTATGGTGTGAGTAAGAAGAAGAGGACAGGATAAGAACTGCAAGAAGAGTGCCTGGCAGGTTGTGACGGTAACATGATCATCCCAAAGAAATCCTTTGCAGCTTTGGAATGATTGTGTTGGATGGATGAGGAATTGCTATCCTTTTAGCAAGGCCAATTGGTTCTGAGTTTTGATTGGAGGCTTTGACCTCAGTAATCAACACATAGAATGAAGACCAACTTAACTCGCTCTTATTCATTCTCTCTCACTCGCACATTTTATTTATTTTAATGCATGGCTGAGGGCAATCGTAGGGTGGAACGCAGGGTGCCAATTGTAAAATTTCTAGGGGAGGGAGGGGGCGAGGGGATTTTAAACTCAAAACTCAACTTTGCTTTAGGTGGGCAGCGTAGGGATTTACAATGGTGCATCATCGACCACTCTTGTGTTTAAATGGGAAACGTTACAGTTTCACTTATTCAATCACCAAAAATACAAAATCTTTTAACAAGGGAGGTTAGGGGGGACAGGTAGAGTCTTTCCAGATACCATGATAATCAAGAATCCCATTAACATTAGTAGTGTAATAATGTTGCTTCTGGGACACCTCCGTTTAACATGGGAAATCCCTATCTAATGTCATTTACCCCCTTGTCTTTTTCAAAAATCATAAACACCTCTATTTCTCCCACCCTCATCTTTATGAACCTTTTGTCTGTAGTACCTATCCTTAATGTTGTTCATTAGACCACTCAAACACTACAAATATTTGTTTTCTCTTATAGACCTATCATCCTTCTTCTACATATCATCTGGCAGATTAATCTTTGACCCACTCAAACATTGACCCATTCACTTCCATATTAATTCTTTCCCTCCCTCATTGCCCCTAAACACCTATATTTCTCTCACCCTGTTCTTTACGAACCTTCTAACCTTTTGACATGTTATCCTTATTCATTAGACCACTTAAACACCTGTGATCCTTCTGACCTCATGGACCTTTTAACCTTTTACTCTTAATATCATCTGGTGAATATAACCCACTCAAACAACGACCCTACAAATATTTGTTTATGCGTGGGAAATAATTTAATTCTCCTACAACTCTCTTCACCATCTAATATATTAACAAAAAATATGTTTGAGTTTGGTTCTTTATTAAGATATTTTAACTGAGCTAAGATAAAATGGTAAACCTCCCTCAATGTTCTTGCTTGAGCGCCTCCAGTGCCACATACCATTTTTAAATTAAAGTATATATTTTCCTGACAACCATCAAAGTTTTCCGTCCACTCAAAAATATTTCCATCTTTTTTACCCAATTCACCGGTATTTAAATTAATTCTCTTATTTGTTTTGTGAACTTTTTTACCAGTTGTCTTTTCAATTATACCTATTTGATATTTTTCACATTCATTATGTTTTCCATTTATATACCAAGGTTGATTACACCTCCACTCTTTAGTCTGGTTGATACTTGGTTCTATCATTTATATAATAGTAAAAAAGGCGGCGGTAGCCCGTTAAAATCCCCAACCCCCCCCTTTTTAACTTATCACTTATATATATCTTATCACTTATATATATCTTATCACTTATGTATATCTTATCACTTATATATATCTTATCACTTATATATATATCTTATCACTTATATACTTATATAACCATAAGGGAGACTATCAATTCCATTTTCTAAAATAAACCTCTTATCATCAAAAGCCCCCAATGCTTTCTTATTTATCTCTTCTGAATATAATTGATGTTTATAACTTCTTATTCCATTAATCTTTCTAAACTCTTCTTTCTTTGTTGTTAAACAGTTATAATAATCCTTAAAGTTTATTGTTTCTTTAATAACATTTTTCTTTACACCTTTTAACTTCTTATCAGTCTTTTCAACGTTATTCACAATGTATTTATAAGCATAAGCCTTTGACCTCAATCCCACAAATTCACTCATAACATTTCCTCCTAATTCATCCTTGAACTTTCCAATCACCTTTTTATTTTTAGAAGAGAACAACTCACTCTCTGGACTGTAATTACTCGTGTCATAGATATTAATGTCTCTTTTCATGTCTGAATAAACATCGTTGGTATTAATTTTCAAAATAAAACTATCTGTATCCATATAAAGTAGATTAACATCATTTTGATATTTCTTCCTCAAGTTATTATAAAAGTAATCATACATTAATGACTTTGATAAATCAAGAATTGTTGTTCCAATATAAATAGGTTTGTTCATTTCAATACTCTCTTTAATCAAATGGATCGCACAAAAGTTCTCAGTAAAGACCTCAGCTCGAGTAAAACTCGGTCTATTAATTAATTTTGATGCTTGTTCCCAAGATGTTGATAGTCTGATATTTTGTCTTTTCCTCACATTCTCCATAGTCTTACCAAAGACCGCATTATTCATCAATTTATAAAAGTCTTTCTCAAAATCTGTTTTTGACTCTGTTCTTCTTTGTGTATTAAAATCAATGTACCCCTTTAACCAATGACTTTGATTGAACTTTAGAACCCTATGGATCTTCTCTACTCTTAGACCTTTTGATAAATATTGTCGCAAATTTCTTTGGTGTAGAACATAATTTTTCTTGTTATATAATGTAGTAAGTAATTTTTCTGTTGATTCACCTATATCAAACGATCGTTGATAATCACTCAACCATTCTTTCTTTGGACTTGCTTTCTCACAAGCAAATGGGAGATCTTTGTGTAGGTTATGGAGTTCCTCTGGATATTTTAAATCAATTTCAAAATAATAACCAACTTTTTCTTCATCCAATTCTTTTTGTGTAGAGATACATACATCTTGTAAAACGTTTTTGTAGTCTTTTTCCTTTACCCATCTAAGTTTTCCATAAGGAAGAGCCTGAGACATTGCCCAGCCATACAGGTTGTTCGCGTCATAGTACATCAAGTAAGAACTCTCTTTCGTTGGATCATAATTTGGAAGATATTTGTTATTTGCTTTTGCGTATCTACTCGAGCAGACTTGTGAAATTCCACCTCTTTTTGCCTTTTCAATCATCAAAAGCATATCAACATCGGTTATCAAATCCAAATCTTGTTTTGTCATTTTCAACATCGCACTCCAGGCCAATCCAGGTGCTGTGTAGTAGTGAGCAGGATCCAATCCATATCCAGTGCGACAAACAGATCTAAAGGCTTCAAATACATCGGCCAATAAAAGCACATCAGTTTTGAGATACAAATCGTGATACTCGCCAAGATTCTTGATGTTATATTTTTCCCAAACATTTTGTGCGTGTACATAATCTTTATCAGATATATGACTATTATTTAATTTGTTATAGAAATTTTCTTTTGAAGGAAGTTGTGTTTCATTGAATCTCTCAAATGAGTCCATATAGTCATAGGGGTAAATTCCCTTTTGTGTTAGAAAATCTTTATCTAAAAAATACTCTGAAAGACATGGAAACTCTTTTAGATTTTGAACCAAGTTAACCAATGGACTTGCCATGAATTTAAATGTATCAAGAAATCTGATATGAGTAATAGGAGATGTGTGAATTGTTTTTGTGAATGAAATGTATTTCTGATCCGTGTTTGGAATTGCTGAGATACTTCCAGAAGTCTTTGAGAGTTCCTTGATAAATAGATGTGTATCATAATGAGCGTTGTTATGAAGAAAGACAGGAATGAAAGAGGGGAGTTGATAATTAATATTACAACTTTGATGAGCCGGACCTCTATATTTACCAGTGAGATGACAATGGTCTCTAACCTTTAGACCTTTACCAATTTTCTCCTCACAAATATGACAGACATTGTTTTTTATAAATTCCCTTTTTTCTTTACTTGTTAAGGACATTGGTTTATTGGTTTCTCTCATTATCTTGGTTAATCGAACACAGTCTTTTTCTAGTCGTTTCACAAACTCCTCTGGGGTATTTGAGCCTCTATACATCTCTAACTTGTTATATTTATCACCAACGGATGATTTGATATAATAACAAAAACCACAAGGAGTATGTTTTTGATATTTATTTGTGTATGATTCTTTTGGATCTTGAGAAGCAGTATCAATTTTTTCTAAAATACTTTCAAAATCAGCATATATAACAAATGGATGTTTGATCTTTTTATTTTCATCTTTGAATGTGATCTTTGAGCCTTCTTTAGGCATATTGATTACCGTTGATTTATGTTCGCCACAATAATTTGAATGTTTATCTAATCTTTCTTGTGAATTGAAGAAGTTAAGACAACGCAAACAAATATATATTTTATTTGTTCTCTTACAGACTTGTGGTTTTATTAATTTAGCAATATCTTTGATGTATGTATAATGTGAATTTTCGTCTGAATTAAAATATAGAAGATTAATATGAGTTTGTTTACAATTGTCAGAAAGCTTTAAAACCTGAATGTTGTTTGTTTCTGTTAGACCATAAACATTAACTGATAAATTATTCATCTTTTCAAATTTAGGAATATCATTTAAAGTCATCGGAAACTTTAGATCTTTCGTATTTAATGTATTCTCATATTTTTTATAATGAGATACTCTTTCATCATGAAAATGTGGAGGATGTAAGTGTGCTAAAATAGACCAGAGAAAACATTTATTGTCTTTATTTTTGATATTGATAACTGCTTTTCTATTTTTGATAACACTGGGTAAATCAATGTAAGAAGAAGCTTTTAGAGGATCTGATTTAAGAATATGAATGTCTATGTAAATAATTTTTCCTATATTGAATCCACTTCCTACGATTGAATTATCCACATCTTGCTCTTGTTTAATAAGTTCATCATAGACTCCTGATGTTTTAAAATCTTGATATGAAGATATAAAGTGTGGCTCAGTTCTCATGTATGGTGCATCTATAACTCCTTCATCCTTTGTCATTTCTAATTTTACTCCCATATAAAATTTAAGTGGTTTCATTTCCTTTAGTGTTTTTTCAATCAACGTTTGAACAGCAGGTTTAACTATTTCTACAGCATCAACTATAGACTCTGGTTCAGGAGGTTTGAAGTTAAAGACTCTTATTTTAATATGTCCTTTGAATGCTCCATCAGAGTTTTTAGTTGTGATAAAATTTGATAAATGTAGATTTGTTTTAAGATGTATTTTGAAGCCTTTCTTGAGGATATTTTTATTACATGTAGAACAGTGTTTTGTTTCAGGTGGAAGAGGGGAAAGTTTGTTTAAAATGTTGTATGTATGTTTTGCGGTGAGAATATGTTGTTTATAATATTTTACTTCCTTCTCGCAAGTATCACAATAAACCATATTTATAGCGTGAGAAAACGTGGTGTTTTATATATATCACTGTGCTTAAAATAAAACACTTTTGAGCTTTACAGCTCCGTTTTATATATATCACTGTGCTTAAACTAAAACACTTTTTCACTCAGAATCATCTAAGTCATAACTATCACATGAATACTCAGAATCATACTCAGAGTCATCAATAAAGCTACTCTCATAACTATCATTTGAGCACAAACTATTAGTATCATAACTATCATCTGTGTTCAATGAAATACTATCATCACCATCATCCAAGTTCAATGAAATACTATCATCACTATCGTCCGAGTTCAATGAAATAGTAAAATCTTCACTGCTGTATTGACTCATATTTAATTAGCAAGAAAAATATTCCCATCAATATCTATATACTTTCTTTCATTAACAGATTCAATCTCTACAATTTTTATATCAAAAGTTATCTTTAAATAATCTCTAACTATCATAGAACGAAATGACATTTCACCAGAAATATTAACATCATTCATTTTACTTAGATCTACACCCTTTGGATTATTAAAGAAAATACAAATGTCTCCTCTAGAATTATTAATGGTCTTATCATTCTTTTTCAAAGTATCGTGGTCAATCACTTTTTCAAGCTTTGAATAAATTGCCAGGAGTAGAGGAGAAACTTTTGTTAGATTTACTTTAATGGATGTCTTTCCAGGTATAGTTAGAGCTCTTCCTTTAAATGAAATAGAGGGGCTCATGTTATTTTCCATAACTGGTTTTACCCAAAAATTTCCATATTTATCTTTGTTCAATTTAACATCTTTGACATATTTTTCTATATCTTCCACCGAAGTAGAGATTGATTGAAATTTGTCTTTTGTGCTTTGAAACATTGTATTTATTAATGAATAAACTTGCGTTTAGTTTAAGTAAAAATTTACCACATAAATATGATAAGTTCTGAAGGATATTTAGAATTTCCAGACTCTCCATATGATAAATTAGAGAATTGTCCGGCTTGTGATAGAGTGGGGCTTAATGATGAGGATTCATATAAACAATGTTTATTCTGTGATTATATTCTAATTAATGATAATAAGAAATATAAAAAAACATATAACTCTTTTAAATTAGAACCAAAAATGAATTACTTTACAAGATTAATAAGAGAGATGAATGTTAAGCATTATGGTGATAATACACCATTTCTTACAAGGAAAGAGACTCTTTGTATTGAGGAAATGTATAAGGGTTTAATGATATTTATTATTCAAAATAATTTTAATGGAAATGTTAATACAAGATACTACATAAATAAAATAATGAATTATTTTGAAATTAAACCCGAACTCAGGATAAAATATAGAGTTTCTAAAATAGCTCAAAAAAAGTTGGATGACTTGTTTTCCAAATATATAAATGAATGATTTTTTACCCGTTTGGGAAAATAAGATAAAATTTAATAACCATAAAAACATTCCAAATTCATTGAGATGTCTAATAGTTGGTTCAAGCGGATGTGGGAAAACCTGTTTACTTTTAAAGATGCTCCTTGGTCCTAATTTTTTAGATTATGATAATTTAATAATTTTTACAAAGTCAAGTTTTCAACCCGAGTATCAACTACTCTCACAGGGTTTTAATGCAGGTCTTAAAAAGGAAGACATTATCGGTTTATTTAAACTTCAAAACAAACTGAATGATTATAATATTGAAGATATAATACAATTATTTTGTGATACACAGAAATCAAAATCGAAACCCATAACTTGTATTCTCAGTGATAATACGGATGATATACCTTCACCTCAAGATTTAGATAAATCAAAAAAGAACCTCGTCATCTTTGATGATTGTGTTAATGAGAGAAACCAAACAGTAATGGACAGCTACTATACAAGAGGGAGACATTCTTCTTGTAATTGTATTTATCTTAGTCAGTCATATTTTCAACTCCCTCGACGCTCAATAAGAAACAATGCCAATACTTTTATTTTATTTAAGTTAAATTCAATAGATGTAAATAATTTTTGGAGAGATAATTGCTCTACGTTATGTAGTAAAAAAGAATTTGAAAATTATATGAAACACACGATTGGAAAATATAAATATATTGTTGTGAAACAAGATGAGATATTAAAGGATGTATTTTTATTTTAAACATAATTACATATATAAATGACAACAATTATTATTAACCTTGTGGGTAAATCTGCTTCTGGAAAGAACTTTCATAAATCTAAACTCTTGAATAGTAAAAATGAAAAGATTGTAAGTTTTTTTAAAAAACACCCTATGATTCGTTTTGTGAGTACTACAACCAGAGCAAAGCGACCAGGAGAAGTAGAAGGGAAAGATTATTACTACATTTCAATGGAGGAACATATGCGATTGAGGAACGAAGGTCAAATATTTGAGGAGGTCTCTCTTGGTTCTACAAAATATTCACATTGTAAGAGTGAGTTAAATAAAGTAAAATCTAATGGTCTTGGGATTTTAGAAACTAATCCTGAAGGAATGAGACAAATTATTAAACAATTGTGTGGTGATGGAGTTAAGATTTTATCATTCGGTTTTGATATCGATGAGGAGATTCAACGCAAACGTATGAAAAGCAGAGATACAAGTATTAGTGAAGAAGAAATAACAACTCGTATTAATACCAATAAAGAATTTGATGAAATATTTAAAGAAAAAGATTTATTTCAACACATTTACTATAATGATGAAGAAAAGGAAAATTTTCCCATTGACCTTTACAATTCATTAAATGATATTTTTCAATAAATAAATACAGAAAATGAATACCGAAGAAAGAGAAAGAAAGTTTAAGGAACATCAACAATTAGTTTCAAAAGTTGTTAAACAACAGGAAGAGATAAAGAAGAAACGGAGACAGAAACTAACTGGTGAAGAAGCCTTTGAAAGAAAACAAGAGAAATTCTTTAAACCACTTTTGAAAACTCAACAATCACCTACAGTTCCCACGGTAGAATTTACTCCGAAAAAACTTCAAATGCTCAAAGATTTTAGTCAGATAACAAAACAAGAACTTGGTGAATTAGAATATGATGACGAGGGATTATTTCGGAAACTTGAGCAGGTAAATCAACCCCCTAATTATGTTGTGGAAGCTCTTCAAAACAATGAATATTCGGCGGGTTCAAAAACCAGAGCAGGTCTCATTCCAACAGAAGAACCAGCAGTGTTTCATCTTGTGGAAGAAAAGGTATTGATATTTAATGATGAATTGATGTTCTTGAGTTCTACTCAACCAAATGTTAAATTAACTCCAAGATTAATGTTTCTTCTAACAAACCCCGGATTCAGCGGTTCAAAATATTTTGAGGAACCACTTGATATGGAAAGAGAGGAAGATAGGGTATATATTGAGTTGTTAAATGCACTTGATTATGGAGTTTCTGTTGCTGGTAAAAGTAAGAAGAATGAGAAGGAGAAACATATTATTGATGCTTTAAGTAAGCTTGGTTCGGGTGTTAGTTTTCTTCCAAATGACCCATCACAATTAGTTAATAGGCTATTATTGTTGTTAGGTAGTAAGAAGGCTGGAAACAACAATTGTTTTAATGAATCCTCAGCCATTTTAGATCAGTTGATGAATATGAAAATAATTAATAAATGTCAATACAAAGATATTTTATTAGATATTAAATAAGATGAGAAGCACAATTCTTAGTTTTAATTTCACAACGAGCGATTACACAGCTTCATTCCCTTACCCACTACAACTTGACCCCCTTACCTCATATGAGGCATCTTTATTGTCAATGGAAA
>NW_027620046.1:0-20157 GCF_964187855.1 Myxine glutinosa
TGTGTTGGTGCAGGAAACCACTTTTGCACTTGTATTAGTGTGGAAAAACCACTATTCGCACTTGTGTTAGTGTTGAAAAACCACTTTTCGCACTTGTGTTAGTGTTGAAAAACCACTTTTCGCACTTGTGTTGGTGCAGGAAACCACTTTTGCACTTGTATTAGTGTGGAAAAAACACTTTTTGCACTTGTGATAGTGTTGAAAAACCACCTTTCACACTTGTGTTAGTGTTGAAAAACCACTTTTCGCACTTGTGTTGGTGCAGGAAACCACTTTTGCACTTGTATTAGTGTGAAAAACCACTTTTCGCACTTGGGTTAGTGTTGAAAAACCACTTTTCGCACTTGTGTTAGTGTTGAAAAACCACTTTTTGCACTTGTGCTAGTGTTGAAAAACCACTTTTCGCACTTGTGTTGGTGCAGGAAACCACTTTTGCACTTGTATTAGTGTGGAAAACCACTTTTCGCACTTGTGTTAGTGTTGAAAAACCACTTTTCGCACTTGTGTTAGTGTTGAAAAACCACTTTTCGCACTTGTGTTTGTGCAGGAAACCACTTTTGCACTTGTATTAGTGTGGAAAAAACACTTTTTGCACTTGTGATAGTGTTGAAAAACCACTTTTCGCACTTGTGTTAGTGTTGAAAAACCACTTTTCGCACTTGTGTTGGTGCAGAAAACCACTTTTGCACTTGTATTAGTGTGGAAAAAACACTTTTTGCACTTGTGATAGTGTTGAAAAACCACTTTTCGCACTTGTGTTAGTGTTGAAAAACCACTTTTTGCACTTGTGTTAGTGTTGAAAAACCACTTTTCGCACTTGTGTTGGTGCAGGAAACCACTTTTGCACTTGTATTAGTGTGGAAGAAACACTTTTTGCACTTGTGATAGTGTTGAAAAACCACTTTTCGCACTTGTGTTAGTGTTGAAAAAGCACTTTTCACACTTGTGTTGGTGCAGGAAACCACTTTTGCACTTGTATTAGTGTGGAAAAAACACTTTTCGCACTTGTGTTAGTGTTGAAAAACCACTATTCGCACTTGTGTTAGTGTTGAAAAACCACTTTTCGCACTTGTGTTGGTGCAGGAAACCACTTTTGCACTTGTATTAGTGTGGAAAAAACACTTTTTGCACTTGTGATAGTGTTGAAAAACCACTTTTCGCACTTGTGTTGGTGCAGGAAACCACTTTTGCACTTGTATTAGTGTGGAAAAAACACTCTTTGCACTTGTGATAGTGTTGAAAAACCACTTTTCGCACTTGTGTTAGTGTTGAAAAACCACTTTTCGCACTTGTGTTGGTGCAGGAAACCACTTTTCGCACTTGTGTTAGTGTTGAAAAACCACTTTTCACACTTGTGATAGTGTTGAAAAACCACTTTTTGCACTTGTGTTAGTGTTGAAAAAACACTTTTTGCACTTGTGTTAGTGTTGAAAAACCACTTTTCACACTTGTGTTGGTGCAGGAAACCACTTTTGCACTTGTATTAGTGTGGAAAAAACACTTTTTGCACTTGTGATAGTGTTGACACTTTTCGCACTTGTGTTAGTGTTGAAAAACCACTTTTCGCACTTGTGTTAGTGTTGAAAAACCACTTTTCGCATTTGTGTTGGTGCAGGAAACCACTTTTGCACTTGTATTAGTGTGGAAAAACCACTTTTCGCACTTGGGTTAGTGTTGAAAAACCACTTTTCGCACTTGTGTTAGTGTTGAAAAACCACTTTTTGCACTTGTGTTAGTGTTGAAAAACCACTTTTCGCACTTGTGTTGGTGCAGGAAACCGCTTTTGCACTTGTGTTAGTGTGGAAAAACCACTTTTCGCACTTGTGTTAGTGTTGAAAAACCACTTTTCGCACTTGTGTTAGTGTTGAAAAACCACTTTTCGCACTTGTGTTAGTGTTGAAAAACCACTTTTCGCACTTGTGTTGGTGCAGGAAACCACTTTTGCACTTGTATTAGTGTGAAAGAAACACTTTTTGCACTTGTGATAGTGTTGAAAAACCACTTTTCGCACCTGTGTTAGTGTTGAAAAACCACTTTTCGCACTTGTGTTAGTGTTGAAAAACCACTTTTCGCACTTGTGTTGGTGCAGAAAACCACTTTTGCACTTGTATTAGTGTGGAAAAAACACTTTTTGCACTTGTGATAGTGTTGAAAAACCACTTTTCGCACTTGTGTTAGTGTTGAAAAACAACTTTTCGCACTTGTGTTAGTGTTGAAAAACCACTTTTCGCACTTGTGTTGGTGCAGGAAACCACTTTTGCACTTGTATTAGTGTGGAAAAAACACTTTTTGCACTTGTGATAGTGTTGAAAAACCACTTTTCGCACTTGTGTTAGTGTTGAAAAAGCACTTTTCGCACTTGTGTTGGTGCAGGAAACCACTTTTGCACTTGTATTAGTGTGGAAAAAACACTTTTCGCACTTGTGTTATTGTTGAAAAACGACTTTTCGCACTTGTGTTAGTGTTGAAAAACCACTTTTCGCACTTGTGTTGGTGCAGGAAACCACTTTTGCACTTGTATTAGTGTGGAAAAAACACTTTTTGCACTTGTGATAGTGTTGAAAAACCACTTTTTGCACTTGTGTTAGTGTTGAAAAACCACTTTTCGCACTTGTGTTAGTGTTGAAAAACCACTTTTCACACTTGTGTTGGTGCAGGAAACCACTTTTGCACTTGTATTAGTGTGGAAAAAACACTTTTTGCACTTGTGATAGTGTTGAAAAACCACTTTTCGCACTTGTGTAAGTGTTGAAAAACCACTTTTCGCACTTGTGTTAGTGTTGAAAAACCACTTTTCGCACTTGTGTTGGTGCAGGAAACCACTTTTGCACTTGTATTAGTGTGGAAAAACACTTTTTGCACTTGTGATAGTGTTGAAAAACCACTTTTCGCACTTGTGTTAGTGTTGAAAAACCACTTTTCGCACTTGTGTTATTGTTGAAAAACCACTTTTCGCACTTGTGTTGGTGCAGGAAACCAATTTTGCACTTGTATTAGTGTGGAAAAAACACTTTTTGCACTTGTGATAGTGTTGAAAAACCACTTTTCGCACTTGTGTTAGTGTTGAAAAACCACTTTTCACACTTGTGTTGGTGCAGGAAACCACTTTTGCACTTGTATTAGTGTGGAAAAAACACTTTTTGCACTTGTGATAGTGTTGAAAAACCACTTTTCGCACTTGTGTTAGTGTTGAAAAACCACTTTTCGCACTTGTGTTAGTGTTGAAAAACCACTTTTCGCACTTGTGTTGGTGCAGGAAACCACTTTTGCACTTGTATTGGTGTGGAAAAACTTTCGCACTTGGGTTAGTGTTGAAAAACCACTTTTCGCACTTGTGTTAGTGTTGAAAAACCACTTTTTGCACTTGTGTTAGTGTTGAAAAACCACTTTTCGCACTTGTGTTAGTGTTGAAAAACCACTTTTCACACTTGTGTTGGTGCAGGAAACCACTTTTGCACTTGTATTAGTGTGGAAAAAACACTTTTTGCACTTGTGATAGTGTTGAAAAACCACTTTTCGCACTTGTGTTAGTGTTGAAAAACCACTTTTCGCACTTGTGTTAGTGTTGAAAAACCACTTTTCGCACTTGTGTTGGTGCAGGAAACCACTTTTGCACTTGTATTGGTGTGGAAAAACCACTTTTCGCACTTGGGTTAGTGTTGAAAAACCACTTTTCGCACTTGTGTTAGTGTTGAAAAACCACTTTTTGCACTTGTGTTAGTGTTGAAAAACCACTTTTCGCACTTGTGTTGGTGCAGGAAACCACTTTTGCACTTGTATTAGTGTGGAAAAACCACTTTTCGCACTTGTGTTAGTGTTGAAAAACCACTTTTCGCACTTGTGTTAGTGTTGAAAAACCACTTTTCGCACTTGTGTTGGTGCAGGAAACCACTTTTGCACTTGTATTAGTGTGGAAAAAACACTTTTTGCACTTGTGATAGTGTTGAAAAACCACTTTTCGCACTTGTGTTAGTGTTGAAAAACCACTTTTCGCACTTGTGTTGGTGCAGGAAACCACTTCTGCACTTGTATTAGTGTGGAAAAACCACTTTTCGCACTTGTGTTAGTGTTGAAAAACCACTTTCGCACCTGTGTTAGTGTTGAAAAACCACTTTTCGCACTTGTGTTAGTGTTGAAAAACCACTTTTCTCACTTGTGTTGGTGCAGAAAACCACTTTTGCACTTGTACGAGTGTGGAAAAAACACTTTTTGCACTTGTGATAGTGTTGAAAAACCACTTTTCGCACTTGTGTTAGTGTTGAAAAAGGACTTTTCGCACTTGTGTTGGTGCAGGAAACCACTTTTGCACTTGTATTAGTGTGGAAAAAACACTTTTCGCACTTGTGCTAATGTTGAAAAACCACTTTTTGCACTTGTGTTAGTGTTGAAAAACCACTTTTCGCACTTGTGTTGGTGCAGGAAACCACTTTTGCACTTGTATTAGTGTGGAAAAAACACTTTTTGCACTTGTGATAGTGTTGAAAAACCACTTTTCGCACTTGTGTTGGTGCAGGAAACCACTTTTACACTTGTATTAGTGTGGAAAAAACACTTTTTGCACTTGTGATAGTGTTGAAAAACCACTTTTTGCACTTGTGTTAGTGTTGAAAAACCACTTTTCGCACTTGTGTTAGTGTTGAAAAACCACTTTTCACACTTGTGTTGGTGCAGGAAACCACTTTTGCACTTGTATTAGTGTGGAAAAAACACTTTTTGCACTTGTGATAGTGTTGAAAAACCACTTTTCGCACTTGTGTTAGTGTTGAAAAAACACTTTTCGCACTTGTGTTGGTGCAGGAAACCATTTTTGCACTTGTATTAGTGTGGAAAAACACTTTTCGCACTTGTGTTAGTGTTGAAAAACCACTTTTCGCACTTGTGTTAGTGTTGAAAAACCACTTTTCGCACTTGTGTTGGTGCAGGAAACCACTTTTGCACTTGTATTAGTGTGGAAAAACCACTATTCGCACTTGTGTTAGTGTTGAAAAACCACTTTTCGCACTTGTGTTAGTGTTGAAAAACCACTTTTCGCACTTGTGTTGGTGCAGGAAACCACTTTTGCACTTGTATTAGTGTGGAAAAAACACTTTTTGCACTTGTGATAGTGTTGAAAAACCACCTTTCACACTTGTGTTAGTGTTGAAAAACCACTTTTCGCACTTGTGTTGGTGCAGGAAACCACTTTTGCACTTGTATTAGTGTGGAAAAACCACTTTTCGCACTTGGGTTAGTGTTGAAAAACCACTTTTCGCACTTGTGTTAGTGTTGAAAAACCACTTTTTGCACTTGTGCTAGTGTTGAAAAACCACTTTTCGCACTTGTGTTGGTGCAGGAAACCACTTTTGCACTTGTATTAGTGTGGAAAACCACTTTTTGCACTTGTGTTAGTGTTGAAAAACCACTTTTCGCACTTGTGTTAGTGTTGAAAAACCACTTTTCGCACTTGTGTTGGTGCAGGAAACCACTTTTGCACTTGTATTAGTGTGGAAAAAACACTTTTTGCACTTGTGATAGTGTTGAAAAACCACTTTTCGCACTTGTGTTAGTGTTGAAAAACCACTTTTCGCACTTGTGTTGGTGCAGAAAACCACTTTTGCACTTGTATTAGTGTGGAAAAAACACTTTTTGCACTTGTGATAGTGTTGAAAAACCACTTTTCGCACTTGTGTTAGTGTTGAAAAACCACTTTTTGCACTTGTGTTAGTGTTGAAAAACCACTTTTCGCACTTGTGTTGGTGCAGGAAACCACTTTTGCACTTGTATTAGTGTGGAAGAAACACTTTTTGCACTTGTGATAGTGTTGAAAAACCACTTTTCGCACTTGTGTTAGTGTTGAAAAAGCACTTTTCACACTTGTGTTGGTGCAGGAAACCACTTTTGCACTTGTATTAGTGTGGAAAAAACACTTTTCGCACTTGTGTTAGTGTTGAAAAACCACTTTTCGCACTTGTGTTAGTGTTGAAAAACCACTTTTCGCACTTGTGTTGGTGCAGGAAACCACTTTTGCACTTGTATTAGTGTGGAAAAAACACTTTTTGCACTTGTGATAGTGTTGAAAAACCACTTTTCGCACTTGTGTTGGTGCAGGAAACCACTTTTGCACTTGTATTAGTGTGGAAAAAACACTCTTTGCACTTGTGATAGTGTTGAAAAACCACTTTTCGCACTTGTGTTAGTGTTGAAAAACCACTTTTCGCACTTGTGTTGGTGCAGGAAACCACTTTTCGCACTTGTGTTAGTGTTGAAAAACCACTTTTCACACTTGTGATAGTGTTGAAAAACCACTTTTTGCACTTGTGTTAGTGTTGAAAAAACACTTTTTGCACTTGTGTTAGTGTTGAAAAACCACTTTTCACACTTGTGTTGGTGCAGGAAACCACTTTTGCACTTGTATTAGTGTGGAAAAAACACTTTTTGCACTTGTGATAGTGTTGAAAAACCACTTTTCGCACTTGTGTTAGTGTTGAAAAACCACTTTTCGCACTTGTGTTAGTGTTGAAAAACCACTTTTCGCATTTGTGTTGGTGCAGGAAACCACTTTTGCACTTGTATTAGTGTGGAAAAACCACTTTTCGCACTTGGGTTAGTGTTGAAAAACCACTTTTCGCACTTGTGTTAGTGTTGAAAAACCACTTTTTGCACTTGTGTTAGTGTTGAAAAACCACTTTTCGCACTTGTGTTGGTGCAGGAAACCGCTTTTGCACTTGTATTAGTGTGGAAAAACCACTTTTCGCACTTGTGTTAGTGTTGAAAAACCACTTTTCGCACTTGTGTTAGTGTTGAAAAACCACTTTTCGCACTTGTGTTAGTGTTGAAAAACCACTTTTCGCACTTGTGTTGGTGCAGGAAACCACTTTTGCACTTGTATTAGTGTGAAAGAAACACTTTTTGCACTTGTGATAGTGTTGAAAAACCACTTTTCGCACCTGTGTTAGTGTTGAAAAACCACTTTTCGCACTTGTGTTAGTGTTGAAAAACCACTTTTCGCACTTGTGTTGGTGCAGAAAACCACTTTTGCACTTGTATTAGTGTGGAAAAAACACTTTTTGCACTTGTGATAGTGTTGAAAAACCACTTTTCGCACTTGTGTTAGTGTTGAAAAACAACTTTTCGCACTTGTGTTAGTGTTGAAAAACCACTTTTCGCACTTGTGTTGGTGCAGGAAACCACTTTTGCACTTGTATTAGTGTGGAAAAAACACTTTTTGCACTTGTGATAGTGTTGAAAAACCACTTTTCGCACTTGTGTTAGTGTTGAAAAAGCACTTTTCGCACTTGTGTTGGTGCAGGAAACCACTTTTGCACTTGTATTAGTGTGGAAAAAACACTTTTCGCACTTGTGTTATTGTTGAAAAACGAATTTTCGCACTTGTGTTAGTGTTGAAAAACCACTTTTCGCACTTGTGTTGGTGCAGGAAACCACTTTTGCACTTGTATTAGTGTGGAAAAAACACTTTTTGCACTTGTGATAGTGTTGAAAAACCACTTTTTGCACTTGTGTTAGTGTTGAAAAACCACTTTTCGCACTTGTGTTAGTGTTGAAAAACCACTTTTCACACTTGTGTTGGTGCAGGAAACCACTTTTGCACTTGTATTAGTGTGGAAAAAACACTTTTTGCACTTGTGATAGTGTTGAAAAACCACTTTTCGCACTTGTGTAAGTGTTGAAAAACCACTTTTCGCACTTGTGTTAGTGTTGAAAAACCACTTTTCGCACTTGTGTTGGTGCAGGAAACCACTTTTGCACTTGTATTAGTGTGGAAAAACACTTTTTGCACTTGTGATAGTGTTGAAAAACCACTTTTCGCACTTGTGTTAGTGTTGAAAAACCACTTTTCGCACTTGTGTTATTGTTGAAAAACCACTTTTCGCACTTGTGTTGGTGCAGGAAACCAATTTTGCACTTGTATTAGTGTGGAAAAAACACTTTTTGCACTTGTGATAGTGTTGAAAAACCACTTTTCGCACTTGTGTTAGTGTTGAAAAACCACTTTTCGCACTTGTGTTGGTGCAGGAAACCACTTTTGCACTTGTATTAGTGTGGAAAAACACTTTTCGCACTTGTGTTAGTGTTGAAAAACCACTTTTCGCACTTGTGTTAGTGTTGAAAAACCACTTTTCGCACTTGTGTTGGTGCAGGAAACCACTTTTGCACTTGTATTAGTGTGGAAAAACCACTATTCGCACTTGTGTTAGTGTTGAAAAACCACTTTTCGCACTTGTGTTAGTGTTGAAAAACCACTTTTCGCACTTGTGTTGGTGCAGGAAACCACTTTTGCACTTGTATTAGTGTGGAAAAAACACTTTTTGCACTTGTGATAGTGTTGAAAAACCACCTTTCACACTTGTGTTAGTGTTGAAAAACCACTTTTCGCACTTGTGTTGGTGCAGGAAACCACTTTTGCACTTGTATTCGTGTGGAAAAACCACTTTTCGCACTTGGGTTAGTGTTGAAAAACCACTTTTCGCACTTGTGTTAGTGTTGAAAAACCACTTTTTGCACTTGTGCTAGTGTTGAAAAACCACTTTTCGCACTTGTGTTGGTGCAGGAAACCACTTTTGCACTTGTATTAGTGTGGAAAACCACTTTTCGCACTTGTGTTAGTGTTGAAAAACCACTTTTCGCACTTGTGTTAGTGTTGAAAAACCACTTTTCGCACTTGTGTTGGTGCAGGAAACCACTTTTGCACTTGTATTAGTGTGGAAAAAACACTTTTTGCACTTGTGATAGTGTTGAAAAACCACTTTTCGCACTTGTGTTAGTGTTGAAAAACCACTTTTCGCACTTGTGTTGGTGCAGAAAACCACTTTTGCACTTGTATTAGTGTGGAAAAAACACTTTTTGCACTTGTGTTGGTGCAGAAAACCACTTTTGCACTTGTATTAGTGTGGAAAAAACACTTTTTGCACTTGTGATAGTGTTGAAAAACCACTTTTCGCACTTGTGTTAGTGTTGAAAAACCACTTTTTGCACTTGTGTTAGTGTTGAAAAACCACTTTTCGCACTTGTGTTGGTGCAGGAAACCACTTTTGCACTTGTATTAGTGTGGAAGAAACACTTTTTGCACTTGTGATAGTGTTGAAAAACCACTTTTCGCACTTGTGTTAGTGTTGAAAAAGCACTTTTCACACTTGTGTTGGTGCAGGAAACCACTTTTGCACTTGTATTAGTGTGGAAAAAACACTTTTCGCACTTGTGTTAGTGTTGAAAAACCACTTTTTGCACTTGTGTTAGTGTTGAAAAACCACTTTTCGCACTTGTGTTGGTGCAGGAAACCACTTTTGCACTTGTATTAGTGTGGAAAAAACACTTTTTGCACTTGTGATAGTGTTGAAAAACCACTTTTCGCACTTGTGTTGGTGCAGGAAACCACTTTTGCACTTGTATTAGTGTGGAAAAAACACTTTTTGCACTTGTGATAGTGTTGAAAAACCACTTTTCGCACTTGTGTTAGTGTTGAAAAACCACTTTTCGCACTTGTGTTGGTGCAGGAAACCACTTTTGCACTTGTATTAGTGTGGAAAAAACACTTTTTGCACTTGTGATAGTGTTGAAAAACCACTTTTTGCACTTGTGTTAGTGTTGAAAAACCACTTTTCGCACTTGTGTTAGTGTTGAAAAACCACTTTTCACACTTGTGTTGGTGCAGGAAACCACTTTTGCACTTGTATTAGTGTGGAAAAAACACTTTTTGCACTTGTGATAGTGTTGAAAAACCACTTTTCGCACTTGTGTTAGTGTTGAAAAACCACTTTTCGCACTTGTGTTAGTGTTGAAAAACCACTTTTCGCACTTGTGTTGGTGCAGGAAAACCACTTTTGCACTTGTATTGGTGTGGAAAAACCACTTTTCGCACTTGTGTTAGTGTTGAAAAACCACTTTTCGCACTTGTGTTAGTGTTGAAAAACCACTTTTCGCACTTGTGTTGGTGCAGGAAACCACTTTTGCACTTGTATTAGTGTGGAAAAAACACTTTTTGCACTTGTGATAGTGTTGAAAAACCACTTTTTGCACTTGTGTTAGTGTTGAAAAACCACTTTTTGCACTTGTGTTAGTGTTGAAAAACCACTTTTCGCACTTGTGTTAGTGTTGAAAAACCACTTTTCGCACTTGTGTTGGTGCAGGAAACCACTTTTGCACTTGTATTAGTGTGGAAAAAACACTTTTTGCACTTGTGATAGTGTTGAAAAACCACTTTTCGCACTTGTGTTAGTGTTGAAAAACCACTTTTCGCACTTGTGTTGGTGCAGGAAACCACTTTTGTAATTGTATTAGTGTGGAAAAACCACTTTTCGCACTTGTGTTAGTGTTGAAAAACCACTTTTCGCACTTGTGTTAGTGTTGAAAAACCACTTTTCGCACTTGTGTTGGTGCAGGAAACCACTTTTGCACTTGTATTAGTGTGGAAAAAACACTTTTTGCACTTGTGATAGTGTTGAAAAACCACTTTTCGCACTTGTGTTAGTGTTGAAAAACCACTTTTCGCACTTGTGTTGGTGCAGAAAACCACTTTTGCACTTGTATTAGTGTGGAAAAAACACTTTTTGCACTTGTGATAGTGTTGAAAAACCACTTTTCGCACCTGTGTTAGTGTTGAAAAACAACTTTTCGCACTTGTGTTAGTGTTGAAAAACCACTTTTCGCACTTGTGTTGGTGCAGGAAACCACTTTGCACTTGTATTAGTGTGGAAAAAACACTTTTTGCACTTGTGATAGTGTTGAAAAACCACTTTTCGCACATGTGTTAGTGTTGAAAAAGCACTTTTCGCACTTGTGTTGGTGCAGGAAACCACTTTTGCACTTGTATTAGTGTGGAAAAAACACTTTTCGCACTTGTGTTAGTGTTGAAAAACCACTTTTCGCACTTGTGTTGGTGCAGGAAACCACTTTTGCACTTGTATTAGTGTGGAAAAAACACTTTTTGCACTTGTGATAGTGTTGAAAAACCACTTTTCGCACTTGTTTTAGTGTTGAAAAACCACTTTTCGCACTTGTGTTGGTGCAGGAAACCACTTTTGCACTTGTATTAGTGTGGAAAAAACACTTTTCGCACTTGTGTTAGTGTTGAAAAACCACTTTTCGCACTTGTGTTAGTGTTGAAAAACCACTTTTCGCACTTGTGTTGGTGCAGGAAACCACTTTTGCACTTGTATTAGTGTGGAAAAAACACTTTTTGCACTTGTGATAGTGTTGAAAAACCACTTTTCGCACTTGTGTTAGTGTTGAAAAACCACTTTTCGCACTTGTGTTAGTGTTGAAAAACCACTTTTCACACTTGTGTTGGTGCAGGAAACCACTTTTGCACTTGTATTAGTGTGGAAAAAACACTTTTTGCACTTGTGATAGTGTTGAAAAACCACTTTTCGCACTTGTGTTAGTGTTGAAAAAACACTTTTCGCACTTGTGTTGGTGCAGGAAACCATTTTTGCACTTGTATTAGTGTGGAAAAACACTTTTCGCACTTGTGTTAGTGTTGAAAAACCACTTTTCGCACTTGTGTTAGTGTTGAAAAACCACTTTTCGCACTTGTGTTGGTGCAGGAAACCACTTTTGCACTTGTATTAGTGTGGAAAAACCACTATTCACACTTGTGTTAGTGTTGAAAAACCACTTTTCGCACTTGTGTTAGTGTTGAAAAACCACTTTTCGCACTTGTGTTGGTGCAGGAAACCACTTTTGCACTTGTATTAGTGTGGAAAAAACACTTTTTGCACTTGTGATAGTGTTGAAAAACCACCTTTCACACTTGTGTTAGTGTTGAAAAACCACTTTTCGCACTTGTGTTGGTGCAGGAAACCACTTTTGCACTTGTATTAGTGTGGAAAAACCACTTTTCGCACTTGGGTTAGTGTTGAAAAACCACTTTTCGCACTTGTGTTAGTGTTGAAAAACCACTTTTTGCACTTGTGCTAGTGTTGAAAAACCACTTTTCGCACTTGTGTTGGTGCAGGAAACCACTTTTGCACTTGTATTAGTGTGGAAAACCACTTTTCGCACTTGTGTTAGTGTTGAAAAACCACTTTTCGCACTTGTGTTAGTGTTGAAAAACCACTTTTCGCACTTGTGTTGGTGCAGGAAACCACTTTTGCACTTGTATTAGTGTGGAAAAAACACTTTTTGCACTTGTGATAGTGTTGAAAAACCACTTTTCGCACTTGTGTTAGTGTTGAAAAACCACTTTTCGCACTTGTGTTGGTGCAGAAAACCACTTTTGCACTTGTATTAGTGTGGAAAAAACACTTTTTGCACTTGTGATAGTGTTGAAAAACCACTTTTCGCACTTGTGTTAGTGTTGAAAAACCACTTTTTGCACTTGTGTTAGTGTTGAAAAACCACTTTTCGCACTTGTGTTGGTGCAGGAAACCACTTTTGCACTTGTATTAGTGTGGAAGAAACACTTTTTGCACTTGTGATAGTGTTGAAAAACCACTTTTCGCACTTGTGTTAGTGTTGAAAAAGCACTTTTCACACTTGTGTTGGTGCAGGAAACCACTTTTGCACTTGTATTAGTGTGGAAAAAACACTTTTCGCACTTGTGTTAGTGTTGAAAAACCACTTTTCGCACTTGTGTTAGTGTTGAAAAACCACTTTTCGCACTTGTGTTGGTGCAGGAAACCACTTTTGCACTTGTATTAGTGTGGAAAAAACACTTTTTGCACTTGTGATAGTGTTGAAAAACCACTTTTCGCACTTGTGTTGGTGCAGGAAACCACTTTTGCACTTGTATTAGTGTGGAAAAAACACTCTTTGCACTTGTGATAGTGTTGAAAAACCACTTTTCGCACTTGTGTTAGTGTTGAAAAACCACTTTTCGCACTTGTGTTGGTGCAGGAAACCACTTTTCGCACTTGTGTTAGTGTTGAAAAACCACTTTTCACACTTGTGATAGTGTTGAAAAACCACTTTTTGCACTTGTGTTAGTGTTGAAAAAACACTTTTTGCACTTGTGTTAGTGTTGAAAAACCACTTTTCACACTTGTGTTGGTGCAGGAAACCACTTTTGCACTTGTATTAGTGTGGAAAAAACACTTTTTGCACTTGTGATAGTGTTGAAAAACCACTTTTCGCACTTGTGTTAGTGTTGAAAAACCACTTTTCGCACTTGTGTTAGTGTTGAAAAACCACTTTTCGCATTTGTGTTGGTGCAGGAAACCACTTTTGCACTTGTATTAGTGTGGAAAAACCACTTTTCGCACTTGGGTTAGTGTTGAAAAAACCACTTTTCGCACTTGTGTTAGTGTTGAAAAACCACTTTTTGCACTTGTGTTAGTGTTGAAAAACCACTTTTCGCACTTGTGTTGGTGCAGGAAACCGCTTTTGCACTTGTATTAGTGTGGAAAAACCACTTTTCGCACTTGTGTTAGTGTTGAAAAACCACTTTTCGCACTTGTGTTAGTGTTGAAAAACCACTTTTCGCACTTGTGTTAGTGTTGAAAAACCACTTTTCGCACTTGTGTTGGTGCAGGAAACCACTTTTGCACTTGTATTAGTGTGAAAGAAACACTTTTTGCACTTGTGATAGTGTTGAAAAACCACTTTTCGCACCTGTGTTAGTGTTGAAAAACCACTTTTCGCACTTGTGTTAGTGTTGAAAAACCACTTTTCGCACTTGTGTTGGTGCAGAAAACCACTTTTGCACTTGTATTAGTGTGGAAAAAACACTTTTTGCACTTGTGATAGTGTTGAAAAACCACTTTTCGCATTTGTGTTAGTGTTGAAAAACAACTTTTCGCACTTGTGTTAGTGTTGAAAAACCACTTTTCGCACTTGTGTTGGTGCAGGAAACCACTTTTGCACTTGTATTAGTGTGGAAAAAACACTTTTTGCACTTGTGATAGTGTTGAAAAACCACTTTTCGCACTTGTGTTAGTGTTGAAAAACCACTTTTCGCACTTGTGTTGGTGCAGAAAACCACTTTTGCACTTGTATTAGTGTGGAAAAAACACTTTTTGCACTTGTGATAGTGTTGAAAAACCACTTTTCGCATTTGTGTTAGTGTTGAAAAACAACTTTTCGCACTTGTGTTAGTGTTGAAAAACCACTTTTCGCACTTGTGTTGGTGCAGGAAACCACTTTTGCACTTGTATTAGTGTGGAAAAAACACTTTTTGCACTTGTGATAGTGTTGAAAAACCACTTTTCGCACTTGTGTTAGTGTTGAAAAACCACTTTTCGCACTTGTGTTGGTGCAGGAAACCACTTTTGCACTTGTATTAGTGTGGAAAAACCACTTTTCGCACTTGTGTTAGTGTTGAAAAACCACTTTTCGCACTTGTGTTAGTGTTGAAAAACCACTTTTCGCACTTGTGTTGGTGCAGGAAACCACTTTTGCACTTGTATTAGTGTGGAAAAAACACTTTTTGCACTTGTGATAGTGTTGAAAAACCACTTTTCGCACTTGTGTTAGTGTTGAAAAAGCACTTTTCGCACTTGTGTTGGTGCAGGAAACCACTTTTGCACTTGTATTAGTGTGGAAAAAACACTTTTCGCACTTGTGTTAGTGTTGAAAAACGACTTTTCGCACTTGTGTTAGTGTTGAAAAACCACTTTTCGCACTTGTGTTGGTGCAGGAAACCACTTTTGCACTTGTATTAGTGTGGAAAAAACACTTTTTGCACTTGTGATAGTGTTGAAAAACCACTTTTTGCACTTGTGTTAGTGTTGAAAAACCACTTTTCGCACTTGTGTTAGTGTTGAAAAACCACTTTTCACACTTGTGTTGGTGCAGGAAACCACTTTTGCACTTGTATTAGTGTGGAAAAAACACTTTTTGCACTTGTGATAGTGTTGAAAAACCACTTTTCGCACTTGTGTAAGTGTTGAAAAACCACTTTTCGCACTTGTGTTAGTGTTGAAAAACCACTTTTCGCACTTGTGTTGGTGCAGGAAACCACTTTTGCACTTGTATTAGTGTGGAAAAACACTTTTTGCACTTGTGATAGTGTTGAAAAACCACTTTTCGCACTTGTGTTAGTGTTGAAAAACCACTTTTCGCACTTGTGTTATTGTTGAAAAACCACTTTTCGCACTTGTGTTGGTGCAGGAAACCAATTTTGCACTTGTATTAGTGTGGAAAAAACACTTTTTGCACTTGTGATAGTGTTGAAAAACCACTTTTCGCACTTGTGTTAGTGTTGAAAAACCACTTTTCGCACTTGTGTTGGTGCAGGAAACCACTTTTGCACTTGTATTAGTGTGGAAAAACACTTTTCGCACTTGTGTTAGTGTTGAAAAACCACTTTTCGCACTTGTGTTAGTGTTGAAAAACCACTTTTCGCACTTGTGTTGGTGCAGGAAACCACTTTTGCACTTGTATTAGTGTGGAAAAACCACTATTCACACTTGTGTTAGTGTTGAAAAACCACTTTTCGCACTTGTGTTAGTGTTGAAAAACCACTTTTCGCACTTGTGTTGGTGCAGGAAACCACTTTTGCACTTGTATTAGTGTGGAAAAAACACTTTTTGCACTTGTGATAGTGTTGAAAAACCACCTTTCACACTTGTGTTAGTGTTGAAAAAACACTTTTCGCACTTGTGTTGGTGCAGGAAACCACTTTTGCACTTGTATTAGTGTGGAAAAACCACTTTTCGCACTTGGGTTAGTGTTGAAAAACCACTTTTCGCACTTGTGTTAGTGTTGAAAAACCACTTTTTGCACTTGTGCTAGTGTTGAAAAACCACTTTTCGCACTTGTGTTGGTGCAGGAAACCACTTTTGCACTTGTATTAGTGTGGAAAACCACTTTTCGCACTTGTGTTAGTGTTGAAAAACCACTTTTCGCACTTGTGTTAGTGTTGAAAAACCACTTTTCGCACTTGTGTTGGTGCAGGAAACCACTTTTGCACTTGTATTAGTGTGGAAAAAACACTTTTTGCACTTGTGATAGTGTTGAAAACCACTTTTCGCACTTGTGTTAGTGTTGAAAAACCACTTTTCGCACTTGTGTTGGTGCAGAAAACCACTTTTGCACTTGTATTAGTGTGGAAAAAACACTTTTTGCACTTGTGATAGTGTTGAAAAACCACTTTTCGCACTTGTGTTAGTGTTGAAAAACCACTTTTTGCACTTGTGTTAGTGTTGAAAAACCACTTTTCGCACTTGTGTTGGTGCAGGAAACCACTTTTGCACTTGTATTAGTGTGGAAGAAACACTTTTTGCACTTGTGATAGTGTTGAAAAACCACTTTTCGCACTTGTGTTAGTGTTGAAAAAGCACTTTTCACACTTGTGTTGGTGCAGGAAACCACTTTTGCACTTGTATTAGTGTGGAAAAAACACTTTTCGCACTTGTGTTAGTGTTGAAAAACCACTTTTCGCACTTGTGTTAGTGTTGAAAAACCACTATTCACACTTGTGTTGGTGCAGGAAACCACTTTTGCACTTGTATTAGTGTGGAAAAAACACTTTTTGCACTTGTGATAGTGTTGAAAAACCACTTTTCGCACTTGTGTTCGTGTTGAAAAACCACTTTTCGCACTTGTGTTAGTGTTGAAAAACCACTTTTCGCACTTGTGTTGGTGCAGGAAAACCACTTTTGCACTTGTATTGGTGTGGAAAAACCACTTTTCGCACTTGGGTTAGTGTTGAAAAACCACTTTTCGCACTTGTGTTAGTGTTGAAAAACCACTTTTTGCACTTGTGTTAGTGTTGAAAAACCACTTTTCGCACTTGTGTTGGTGCAGGAAACCGCTTTTGCACTTGTATTAGTGTGGAAAAACCACTTTTCGCACTTGTGTTAGTGTTGAAAAACCACTTTTCGCACTTGTGTTAGTGTTGAAAAACCACTTTTCGCACTTGTGTTGGTGCAGGAAACCACTTTTGCACTTGTATTAGTGTGGAAAAAACACTTTTTGCACTTGTGATAGTGTTGAAAAACCACTTTTCGCACTTGTGTTAGTGTTGAAAAACCACTTTTCGCACTTGTGTTGGTGCAGGAAACCACTTTTGCACTTGTATTAGTGTGGAAAAACCACTTTTCGCACTTGTGTTAGTGTTGAAAAACCACTTTTCGCACTTGTGTTGGTGCAGGAAACCACTTTTGCACTTGTATTAGTGTGGAAAAAACACTTTTTGCACTTGTGATAGTGTTGAAAAACCACTTTTCGCACTTGTGTTAGTGTTGAAAAACCACTTTTCGCACTTGTGTTGGTGCAGAAAACCACTTTTGCACTTGTATTAGTGTGGAAAAAACACTTTTTGCACTTGTGATAGTGTTGAAAAACCACTTTTCGCACTTGTGTTAGTGTTGAAAAACCACTTTTTGCACTTGTGTTAGTGTTGAAAAACCACTTTTCGCACTTGTGTTGGTGCAGGAAACCACTTTTGCACTTGTATTAGTGTGGAAAAAACACTTTTTGCACTTGTGATAGTGTTGAAAAACCACTTTTCGCACTTGTGTTAGTGTTGAAAAAGCACTTTTCACACTTGTGTTGGTGCAGGAAACCACTTTTGCACTTGTATTAGTGTGGAAAAAACACTTTTCGCACTTGTGTTAGTGTTGAAAAACCACTTTTCGCACTTGTGTTAGTGTTGAAAAACCACTTTTCGCACTTGTGTTGGTGCAGGAAACCACTTTTGCACTTGTATTAGTGTGGAAAAAACACTTTTCGCACTTGTGTTGGTGCAGGAAACCACTTTTGCACTTGTATTAGTGTGGAAAAAACACTTTTTGCACTTGTGATAGTGTTGAAAAACCACTTTTCGCACTTGTGTTAGTGTTGAAAAACCACTTTTCGCACTTGTGTTGGTGCAGAAAACCACTTTTGCACTTGTATTAGTGTGGAAAAAACACTTTTTGCACTTGTGATAGTGTTGAAAAACCACTTTTCGCACTTGTGTTAGTGTTGAAAAACCACTTTTTGCACTTGTGTTAGTGTTGAAAAACCACTTTTCGCACTTGTGTTGGTGCAGGAAACCACTTTTGCACTTGTATTAGTGTGGAAGAAACACTTTTTGCACTTGTGATAGTGTTGAAAAACCACTTTTCGCACTTGTGTTAGTGTTGAAAAAGCACTTTTCACACTTGTGTTGGTGCAGGAAACCACTTTTGCACTTGTATTAGTGTGGAAAAAACACTTTTCGCACTTGTGTTAGTGTTGAAAAACCACTTTTCGCACTTGTGTTAGTGTTGAAAAACCACTTTTCGCACTTGTGTTGGTGCAGGAAACCACTTTTGCACTTGTATTAGTGTGGAAAAAACACTTTTTGCACTTGTGATAGTGTTGAAAAACCACTTTTCGCACTTGTGTTGGTGCAGGAAACCACTTTTGCACTTGTATTAGTGTGGAAAAAACACTCTTTGCACTTGTGATAGTGTTGAAAAACCACTTTTCGCACTTGTGTTAGTGTTGAAAAACCACTTTTCGCACTTGTGTTGGTGCAGGAAACCACTTTTCGCACTTGTGTTAGTGTTGAAAAACCACTTTTCACACTTGTGATAGTGTTGAAAAACCACTTTTTGCACTTGTGTTAGTGTTGAAAAACACTTTTTGCACTTGTGTTAGTGTTGAAAAACCACTTTTCACACTTGTGTTGGTGCAGGAAACCACTTTTGCACTTGTATTAGTGTGGAAAAAACACTTTTTGCACTTGTGATAGTGTTGAAAAACCACTTTTCGCACTTGTGTTAGTGTTGAAAAACCACTTTTCGCACTTGTGTTAGTGTTGAAAAACCACTTTTCGCATTTGTGTTGGTGCAGGAAACCACTTTTGCACTTGTATTAGTGTGGAAAAACCACTTTTCGCACTTGGTTAGTGTTGAAAAAACCACTTTTCGCACTTGTGTTAGTGTTGAAAAACCACTTTTTGCACTTGTGTTAGTGTTGAAAAACCACTTTTCGCACTTGTGTTGGTGCAGGAAACCGCTTTTGCACTTGTATTAGTGTGGAAAAACCACTTTTCGCACTTGTGTTAGTGTTGAAAAACCACTTTTCGCACTTGTGTTAGTGTTGAAAAACCACTTTTCGCACTTGTGTTAGTGTTGAAAAACCACTTTTCGCACTTGTGTTGGTGCAGGAAACCACTTTTGCACTTGTATTAGTGTGAAAGAAACACTTTTTGCACTTGTGATAGTGTTGAAAAACCACTTTTCGCACCTGTGTTAGTGTTGAAAAACCACTTTTCGCACTTGTGTTAGTGTTGAAAAACCACTTTTCGCACTTGTGTTGGTGCAGAAAACCACTTTTGCACTTGTATTAGTGTGGAAAAAACACTTTTTGCACTTGTGATAGTGTTGAAAAACCACTTTTCGCATTTGTGTTAGTGTTGAAAAACAACTTTTCGCACTTGTGTTAGTGTTGAAAACCCACTTTTCGCACTTGTGTTGGTGCAGGAAACCACTTTTGCACTTGTATTAGTGTGGAAAAAACACTTTTTGCACTTGTGATAGTGTTGAAAAACCACTTTTCGCACTTGTGTTAGTGTTGAAAAACCACTTTTCGCACTTGTGTTGGTGCAGAAAACCACTTTTGCACTTGTATTAGTGTGGAAAAAACACTTTTTGCACTTGTGATAGTGTTGAAAAACCACTTTTCGCATTGTGTTAGTGTTGAAAAACAACTTTTCGCACTTGTGTTAGTGTTGAAAAACCACTTTTCGCACTTGTGTTGGTGCAGGAAACCACTTTTGCACTTGTATTAGTGTGGAAAAAACACTTTTGCACTTGTGATAGTGTTGAAAAACCACTTTTCGCACTTGTGTTAGTGTTGAAAAACCACTTTTCGCACTTGTGTTGGTGCAGGAAACCACTTTTGCACTTGTATTAGTGTGGAAAAAACACTTTTCGCACTTGTGTTAGTGTTGAAAAACCACTTTTCGCACTTGTGTTAGTGTTGAAAACCACTTTTCGCACTTGTGTTGGTGCAGGAAACCACTTTTGCACTTGTATTAGTGTGGAAAAAACACTTTTGCACTTGTGATAGTGTTGAAAAACCACTTTTCGCACTTGTGTTAGTGTTGAAAAACCACTTTTCGCACTTGTGTTGGTGCAGGAAACCACTTTTGCACTTGTATTAGTGTGGAAAAAACACTTTTCGCACGGTTGTGTTAGTGTTGAAAAACGACTTTTCGCACTTGTGTTAGTGTTGAAAAACCACTTTTCGCACTTGTGTTGGTGCAGGAAACCACTTTGCACTTGTATTAGTGTGGAAAGAAACACTTTT
>NW_027620047.1:5000-20136 GCF_964187855.1 Myxine glutinosa
AGGCGATCGGATGTCGGTGGGAGAGATAGACAGGGTGGAATCGACCCAGGACCTCGGGGAAATGTATGTGGAGGAAAGGGAGGAGGAGAAAAATGGCAATGTGGTTGCGGAGGTTTCAAACGCACAAAATGGCGCTCTCGCGCACGTGGTTGAGGGGGCCACGGCCGCGGAACCAATGAGCGCGACCCAAATGCAAGCCTTCATGACCCAATTCATGGTGGAAATGCAGAAAAAAAACGATAGTGAGAAAATGGAAAGCAGAAAAATGGGGGCCCTTATGGACAGGCTAGAAGCCAAAATGGGACAAATGGGAAACCAAATGGGGGTAATGGGGAACCGGATGGATGCTCAGGGTGAGCGATTGGAGGGCCAAATGGGAGTAATGAGGGACGAAGCGAGGGGTACCGGTGAGGGATTAGACAAGAAATTTGAGGGGTTAGACAATGGGATAAAAGAGGTGCAAAATGGGTTAATGGGGTTAGAAAATAGGATGGAAGGCAAATTGCGGGAGATAGGGGAGCAATCCGCCCGAGAAATCAAACAAATGGGAGAGCAGATAGAGGAGGTGAAAATCGGGGTAGAAACCAAACTGGATGCTCAGAGGGATGAATTGGGACAGATGAGGGTGGCATCTACAAAAGAGATGGAGGAAATACGACGAGGGGTAAGTGAGGAGGTTTCGGGGCTACGCGAGGAGGTAAAGCGAGGTGAGAAGCGTATGGAGAAAGAGGTGAGAAATAATACGGCAAAGTTACAAGGGGGAATAGAAGATTTGACGGAGGAGGTGGAACAGCTGACAGAGGGACAAACTAAGTTAGTGGAGCAGGTTCAAAGGAACACTGCAGTACTCGGAGGGTTAAAGGCGACACAAAAAGAAATTAAAAACGAATTAATAGCGACACAGAGGCAATGTCAGATGGTACGGGAGGAACTGACAATGAGGGTGGACGAGGTGACAGAGATAATGGAGACAAAGGACCGGCAGGTGAGGATGCACATAGAGACGGTCACGGTAGCCTTAGAGGACGAACTTGAGGAGACGCACCGAGAAATAAAAGAGGTTAAACAAAAATTAGAGGAAGTGGAAGAAGAGGTGAGTGAAATTAAGAAGGGACGGACAGAAACTAAAAGAGAAATCCAGGAGGAGGTGATGGAATATGTGCAAGGTCGGTGCTCAACTCATGATGTGATGCTCACTAACCAAATAAAGAGTTTGCAGGTGGCAAAGGAGGTGCGGAGACGAAGTACGGAGGTGAGTGGCAATGTATATGATGTGAGGAAAGCTTCAGTCGGCTTGGGGATTGGTTTGGATCCGGGTGTTCGTGAGAGGCCGTTGGTGAAGTGTGCGACAGGTCTGGTGTGCGAAAAAAGAGGTGTGCGAGAAAGTCCGACTCTGGGGTGTGTGAGGAAAAAGTGCGTGCCAAGGAGTGAGTGTGCCGTCAAGAGTGAGTTGGTCGAAGCGCGTGTGCGAGGGAGCACAGGGAAGCGCGGTGTGGTGAGTGTTACGGAGGAAGTAACGAAAAAGTGTGCGCAAGAGGAAGCGCGAGAAAGGTGTGTAACGGACGGGTGCATGGGGAAAGCGCATGCTGTCAAGAGTAGGGGAGAATGCATGCCTGTGGTGAGTGTTACATAGGGTGTAACGGGACAATGTGCGGCAGAGTGTGCGCGAGAAAGGTGTGTAACGGACAGGTGCATGAGGAAAGAGTGCGCTGTCGAGAGTAAGGGTGAGTGCGTTGTCAAGAGTGGTGGTGAGAGTAGTGAGAGTGACAAGGAGCGTGAGTTGGTTGTGACAGGTGAGCGAGGATGTACACCTGGAATGGACGGATGCACACCTGGAATGGTAGAGCGTGAGTGGGAATGCACGCTGGAATTGGTAGTGAGGCACGTGGTTGGGTGTGCGGGTGAGAGCACACCTGTGATTGTCACAAAGGAGGTGACCGAAAAAGGGGCGCGAAGAGGGGTGTTGGTGAGGTGTGCGAGCGACGAATGTGTGCCAAGGTGTTCCGTGGTCAGGTGTGTGACCAAGTCGGTGGGCGGAATGAGTGCACCGAGGTGTGTTAGAGAAGGTACGACGAGGAGCATGGAAACGGCTGGAGGTATGAGCAAGAAAGGGGTAGCGTATGCATGTAAGAATCCAGGTGAAGCATCGACGGTAACCAGGTTAGAGGTTAGAATGACTTATAGCCGAATCGGGCCCTCGGTGCGCGTCGGGCAGCTTCGCGTGCCGCGAGGACCAGCGGGGATCCGAACCACGGCGGTTTCGAAAGAACCGCCGTGCGCGATCCACGCTGGGCCTCGCGTGGAACGGCCGCGTCCGGGCTCCACTAGGCGGAGCGGGCAGCTGGATAGGAAGGGTCGTCATGGCGACCACGTTTTGTTGAGACGTGCCGGCAGGTCGAGATCGGGACATTGGATGGCTCCACGCCGAGGTGGTGCGTGGGATCTCGGCTCGGGTAAGCCCCCGTCCCTGCCCCGAATGCGGGACGCATCCAGCCGCTGGCACAAAAGAACCCGCGTTCATTGCTCGGCTGTACGAAGCCGGGCTGTAGATGTGAATTGGCGCACCGAGAGGACCTAATAAGTAGACGGGTGATGGTGATAGTGATAGTGATTTAATACGAAATTTATAATAGTGGGTAGAATTGGCAGTAAATGGAAAATTTTTGAATTGGTTGGAATTTGGACGAGCAAAATTGATAGAGAGACCCCCGATGTGGTGGGATGGCAAATCCACCATCCCTCACAGAGGTGGGGGCAAATGCGCAATAGTTTATGGGGTGGCTATGACAACCGAGCCAGGGAGGGCTTGGATAATTGTAGGGATCTAGCGAAGATGACATTAGGTAACGTTAAGTTTAGTTAGTGACTGATACCTGTAGTGGGGACGCAGGTAGATTAGTGTGGATTATAATGACGTGGGAGCGCAATAGTTTAAAGGGACGACTGGGAAGCGCAAGTTTCAGAGGGGAGTAGTTAGCTGAGATGATGCCGTGTGTGTGAGGATTGAACAGGTGTGATTGAACAGGTGTGATTGCACAGGTGTGCAACTGAACAGGTGTGTGGAGCAGTGTATGAGGGAGTAGTGGTGATTGCGTGTTGTGTTGACCAAATGGTCCAGGAAGAAAGGAGGGTGCAGGTGGCACCAGGTGTGAGGGCACAGGTGTGCAACAACAGGTGTATGCGGCTGTGTGGAATAAATGGTAGTGTGGAATAAATGGAGTATTGGAATGGATGGTCGTGGAGTGAGTATGGTGGAAATTGTGGAGTGGAGTGGATGGTGCGAAGGTGTGAATGGGGGAAGAGTGCACCCCCATCACGGATACCCGGGGCGGGTAGTGTAAGTGTTAGGTAGAGGGTACAGGTAAATTGTGGTTGGATATTGGCATCTGTGGTGCGGGTGACAGAATGGTATTTGGATGGGTGCATTAGTGTTGTGGAAATGGCTGGGCGTGTAGCCTGTTAGTGTGTGTAGTTGGTTGGGCACTCCACCACTGTAAGGATGTCGGCCAGGTGAGGCCGCAGGTGGGCTCTGGGAGCCGGTAGTAGTTGTTGTGGATGGGGCCCGAGGATCCGGAGGACGGACCCGGGTAGCCCAGTGCCAGAGGGCACCAAGTGGGGTGACAGAGCCAGGAGCGGCCTGCCCCAGTTAGATAGGTTAGGTTGAGGAGCTAGGTAAGCTCGGGTGGCAACTACAGTGGTGGAGGTGTGCAGGTGGGTAGACCTGTTGGGAGAGCTAGACGTCGCAGCCCAGAAATTGTGCGAGAGCACCGGGAGATGAATCGGGGGAGTGAGACCCCAAATTGAGAGGCACCACAGTTTGGTCAATGGGAATTGGTTTTTAGAACCCATAGTGTAAGTTGGCCAATGGATTGGCAGGGAGAGACCCCGGGTAGTGTAAAGTGTGTTAAAGTCATTTGGAGGATAGTTAGGATGAAGGATCTCCTCGCACCATCTGCATCCACTCACCTGAGGTGACAGGTACTCCACACCATGCCATGTTTTGATTATTAACGCACAGGTTGTAAACCTGGTGCGTTATAGCGTTTGCCTGGGAATTTCTGTCTCTCCAAAAGTGAAGCTCCGTTTCTGTCGCTCAGATGTGTAAACATGACGTCATCAAATCTATATTTAGGCTAACCATGGGCTACCCCTTTGGCTGGTACGCGGCCGCTCGCTAGTACATAATATAGGATATATTTGTTATATGTTATGTTATAGGATATATAGGATATATGTTATATGATATAGGATATATATAGGATAGGTTATAGGATATATATGTTATAGGATAGGAATATAGGACCCAAATGACCCAGAGGACCCAAATGACCCAGAGGACCCAAATGACCCAGAGGACCCAAATGACCCAAATGACCCAGAGGACCCAAATGACCCAGAGGACCCAAATGACCCAGAGGACCCAAATGACCCAGAGGACCCAAATGACCCAGAGGACCCAAATGACCCAAATGACCCAGAGGACCCAAATGACCCAGAGGACCCAAATGACCCAGAGGACCCAAATGACCCAGAGGACCCAAATGACCCAGAGGACCCAAATGACCCAGAGGACCCAAATGACCCAAATGACCCAGAGGACCCAAATGACCCAGAGGACCCAAATGACCCAGAGGACCCAGAGGACCCAAATGACCCAGAGGACCCAGAGGACCCAAATGACCCAGAGGACCCAGAGGACCCAGAGGACCCAAATGACCAAGAGGACCCAGAGGACCCAAATGACCCAGAGGCCCCAAATGACCCAGAGGACCCAAATGACCCAGAGGACCCAAATGACCCAGAGGACCCAAATGACCCAGAGGACCCAAATGACCCAGAGGACCCAAATGACCCAGAGGACCCAAATGACCCAAATGACCCAGAGGACCCAAATGACCCAGAGGACCCAAATGACCCAGAGGACCCAAATGACCCAGAGGACCCAAATGACCCAGAGGACCCAAATGACCCAGAGGACCCAAATGACCCAGAGGACCCAAATCACCCAGAGGACCGAAATGACCCAGAGGACCCAAATGACCCAGAGGACCCAAATGACCCAGAGGACCCAAATGACCCAGAGGACCCAAATGACCCAGAGGACCCAAATGACCCAGAGGACCCAAATGACCCAGAGGACCCAAATGACCCAGAGGACCCAAATGACCCAGAGGACCCAAAGGACCCAAATGACCCAGAGGACCCAAATGACCCAGAGGACCCTAATGACCCAAATGACCCAGAGGACCCAGAGGACCCAGAGGACCCAAATGACCCAGAGGACCCAGAGGACCCAGAGGACCCAGAGGACCCAAATGACCCAGAGGACCCAAATGACCCAGAGGACCCAAATGACCCAGAGGACCCAAATGACCCAGAGGACCCAAATGACCCAAATGACCCAGAGGACCCAAATGACCCAGAGGACCCAAATGACCCAGAGGACCCACATGACCCAGAGGACCCAAATGACCCAGAGGACCCAAATGACCCAGAGGACCCAAATGACCCAGAGGACCCAAATGACCCAGAGGACCCAAATTCTATGTATGTTTCTATGATGATGTATGTTTTGGTGAAAGTACATAATGTGAATACTAGTAGCAATTTTACAAAAACCATGGCATAATTTCAAATCTTGACCCGAGATGATAATTATGCTACATCATAATTTCCATGTGCCAACCTGGGCGGAATCCAAGTGGATTCACTTGTTTTTTATGATGCAAATGTTTGGATTGTGAGACGCATCATGACGTGGGTGTGACATTGTGTGTAATTCCATCTCTCCCTCCTTATGAGGATTGATGATGAATTGGTGATGGCAAATTTTGAAGTAGAGGGATTGTGGTGACGAATTTGGTATAGGGGAAATATGGGGAAGACGTGACAGTAGTGACGAATTGGTAATGTGTAGATTTTGTACATATGGGGTAAGGGCAAGGGTAGGGTAGGTGACAGGGGGGTGACGTACGGTAGGGACGAGCTTTCTCACTTCGCCCTCCGTACGCATTTCGCCTTGCATTGCCTTATTGACGTGTACCCTTGTGACCTTACCCCTCGCTCAATTGTCTTTCTTTTGTCTCCCACATGACCTGTGCGCCATTGGGTGCCGAGGGGAGCGTGCGTGAGGTGGCCATTGTGCGCCCGAGATTCCCAGAACCAGCATGCATTGCGTTGATGTACCACTTTATGGACCGCTGTTCTGCGGCCAAGTACCACTTGATGGACCCCAGGTTCTGGGGCAGGGCACCTCTGTTGGAGACCGGCCATAGTGGCCAGGGAATCTTGCTTGCGGACCTCGGTAAGGTGGCACCTATGCCAAACAGGTGGACCACCCTTAGTTGGCCCCTGAGGCCCTAAATAAAAATGGACACAAGTTGTGCTTTTTATTATTTCCAACTAGGCCGCATGAAGCCAGAAGACGTCGGGAAGAACATCGGCCCAGCAGAGAAAGAGAAGACCACCACCAGTTGTTTTGTTGTGTTTATTATGAACCATGGTGACTGCGCACCGAGTGGTGCTTTTGGTGCTTTGTGGTGCTTTTGGTGCTTTTGGGTGCTTTGGTGGTATTGGTACTGGTGCATCGATGCAATGCGTGCTGTCTCCTCCCTCCCAACAGGAATTTCTTTTTCTTGTTCCCTAAAAAGAAACACAAAAAAAAACAAAAAAAAAAAACACAGGTCCTGGGTTGCGTTGTAAATAAGAAATCACGTCATTGTAAATAATGCTCCCCACCGTAAATGTATAGTTTGAGAATAATTCCGTAATTCGGTTAGCTGTGGGCTTGAGTCTGTTAGACAGGGTGCAATGCAATAGGGGGACATACTTATTTGTGTTTTAAAATTGTCACACTCAGGGTCCGGTTAATTGTAGAGGGAATTACACCTACGTGTCACACTAAGTTAAAGTTTAGTAGGCCCGAGACGGGCCTGAAGAAAGGAGGGTGCAGTGTAACGATTTTGAGAAGTGTGTAACGAATTTGAGAAGTGTAACGGTTTTTGAGAAGTGTAACAATTTTGGAGGAAGTGTAACCAATGTGAACGTTACAAAAGTATGGTAACACCCTGTTAATGTAAATAATGGTCGCAGCCGTCCTCCTAGTTAATTCCATGAAACTTACACGCAGGTCACGATATATCTTTTAAATAGTGTATTTCCTTATTCCATGTAGGCTAAATATGTGTTTCCCACTAGATTGACTTTGCATTGTATCAAACAAAATAAGCGTAGGCCCTTCCAATTTCCCCAAACATCTCCGCCCTCCAAAGTTCCTTTCAAAAGGGGAGTTGTTTTCAATCCCGCAGGCCGCCATTGCCCATGTGCTTTGAGTCGGAGAAGAAAGGCGTGTCTCCACCTCGTCATAAGAGGGAAGGAGTGAACCAGCCCTAACAGCCAATCAGCACCGCGGTGAGCGACCCGGTAGGCGTGCCCTCGGAGCCGGCGGCTTGATTTCGCCCGAGGTGATAAAAGCGACTGTAAGGGACTGCTTTTCGAGATGACCTGGGAGATGAGAAAAGAGGCGGACCAAGAGGAGCGGTGAGATGCGAAACGCTCCAAGCCAAAGAGGAGAGGTACTCGGCAAGGAAACCAGCTTTGGAGAGACGCGCTGAAAGGAGGGAGACGGCTCCACCACAAGAAGAGGAGCAGGTGTGCCGAACCAGCGCGTGACGTCTACCGCAGCGGATACGCGACGGAGGGTTTTCCCCGCCAAAACCGCGAGGAATTGCGAGCTGCTGCCTCCCGACTTTGCCTCCCTCTCAAGCAATCCACCTCAAGCCCTACCTGCCTGCATTATCCCCTGTGTAAGTGTGAACGTCCTGTCCTGCTCGTTGTCTTGGGGTTAAGTAAAAATGAATAGTGTAAGTTAACGATTCGCTGTGTTACTGCTTCTTCCATCCATTGCTTGTGTGTGTATAATAAATCTGTTCTTCCTCCGTATTATTATTCTTCTTCTTTTTCATTCTCTTTCGGTCGCTTTAGAGGTTTCCCGATTGAATATCTGTGGGGCGATCTGGTCAACGTCGGGTGGAATCGGGTTCTAATCGGGGAGTAACTGTTCGGACGCGGTTAAATACACCACCGCTCGGTCAATATAACATCTAAAGCCGCGTCTGTAACAATATATATATACAGTATATATATATATATACAGTATATATATATATATATACAGTATATATATATATATATATACAGTATATATATATATATACATACAGTATATATATATATATACAGTATATATATATATATATACAGTATATATATATATATATATACAGTATATATATATATACACAGTATATATATATATATACAGTATATATATATATACAGTATATATATATATACAGTATATATATATATATATATATATATATATATATATACGTATATATATATATATATATATATATATATATATATATATATATATATATATATATATATATATATATATATATATATATATATATATATATGACAATGAGCATGTGGAAAGAAAGAGAGAGAGGTCGTGAAACTTTGGTCAGTATTGAACACGCAAATATGAAGATGCCCTGAAGTAGAGCGGACATTAAAGTGATTCAATATTAGATGTCGATGGAGCTAGTAGCTCTACTAATTGCCTTGACTATATTGATGTCAGAATCCGTGAGCAGTAAATGTGCTAATCTCTGAGCTTTCTGTTACTGGATATGATTCCTGGTGGAACCTAATCCTCGCGTAACTGCCATCTGGTGTAGTACCAGCAAAGCACCCTTTAGTGGAGCGCTCGGGAGGGAACATTGAGCCGGCTGTCACATATGCAATTGACATGATCCAATGGTATCATTAGTGTGCACTATTCTGTGAAATTTTTACACTTCAAACATAAAATCTTGTGCATATTTTTTCTAAATGCCACTAAAACAAGGCTCGACATAATTATTTGTGCCTTGACATATAGTTAGTTTTCTCCTTCCACTAACACCTGTTCTCTCACTCCCTCCCTATACCTCCCACACAAACCTTTCTTCCAATTCTGATTAATTCAACATCCCATTTCTTCTGTTTTAGGATTTAGTATGACTATTAGTTAAATGTGGCCTGGCCATTTTGAAAAAGGTTAGCGGAAGACGCCTCCTAACCATGACTCCATTCCTAACCTTTTCTTTTTCTTCATGCTCACAGTTGAGTGAGACCACCCCTCCTGCAATCCCTTCCTCCCCTTCCATTTCCCCCTTTGCGGATCATGGGTGTGGGTATCCTGCCGACGATGGCAGAGAGATAAGAAGGAAATAGCTCCAAAAATACAACACAAAAATATATCACTATGACATACTGTTAAGATAGCAAGCACTGTAACTTGATGGGCTCTTCACTTGCAGGCAATTGATATATCCTGTTCTGCTTCTCAATGTTCTTCCACCCATGAAAAAACTAAATTTTGTCTTCCACATTTTGATGCAAGCAGCTCAGATTGTGTCATGGAAACATTACAATTCTGGTTTTACTATTCATAAACGATGGCTTTATGAACCTGTCATAATATTTCAGCAAACCAGAATAGGTACTTAAAGTTTTCATATTAACGAAGCATCCTTTATACATCAAGTTGAACTCACCAATGATTCTTAGTAACATACCTTCACAGGTCATAATGGCTGCCCTTTCATGGCTGAAGATGGCCGTTCAAATGTGACGTGTGTTTAGAAGGAAGAGTAAATTTGTTTGTAGTGTAGGGTTTGCTTCCCACACACAAACCACACTCTGACATAGCAAGCAGTGAAGCCTGGTGTCGACGAATATCCATTTGTTACCCGCAATATAGGGCAGGAATTTGGAATTTGGTCAGGATAACTAGCTTTCCATTTTTACCATTTGAGCTTTTGTCATCAAATTTTCAACAAAGCTTTATTATGAGAACTAGCAACGGTACCCGCCCTATGGGCGGGGCTTCAATTTGGAAGCCCAAATGAAAAGGCTAAATATCAGAAATTGAAGGGTTTTTTTTATTTTAAACGATTCATATAAACGAATGAATGTCGTATGAGATTTAATATATAAATTATTCATATAAAATTAAATCATATCACACGCAAATCATCTAAATCTAAACAGTATCTTTAGAATTTCAATAAAAGCCAGATCACTGTTCATATCGGTAAATATTATTCCATCGTGTTTCAAATCGTGATCGATACACTATGATCGTGATGATCGTGAGCGTGAATCGTGATCGATAAATCGTGTACACAATCGCTATGTCGTATGTACTCCCGATACGTGTACCAAATTCCCGATACGTGTAACTGTACCAAATCAACAGTTAAAAGGATTTTGAGCCGATAGTTGTTATGGCCTTGGCAAGATCGATGGAGACAGCGATCTGTTAGCGTATTCACCGCCCAAATAGCTATGTGGAATTCTCTCAGGTTGTAGCGGTTACCTTATTCACATGTCGCGGTTAACTTATCCGCATGTGACGGTTACCAATACCATATGTTTGGTCTAATTCACGTGCACGGGCTTTTGGTTTGTTGGATGTGACGCACGCGCGGTGTGGGAGCCACACCCGCCGAAGAGGGTTTTGGCTTTATAAAAGCGGTGACACTTCCGTTCGCGTTTAGAGTGTGCTGGGTTCTGTACGAATAAACAAGCTTTGAACTCAACCAAATGGCCTCGTTCTCTCGCCTTCCGCGACTCCGAAAAGGTAGAGATTAAACGTTACGGCTGTTACGGCCTTGACAAGATCGATGGAGACAGCGTTTATTATACTTTCAATGAAGGACACTGTCTCAAGCCCCAGTCCCCATCACGGATGGGGCTCAGTGGTTTACCCGAGCCTGACGGCGAAGGGCAAGGTACACGCTGGCCGCTGGCCCGTCCAGTGTAGCGCGCGTGCGGCCCCAGACATCGAAGGGCATTAAACGTTCATTAAAGGATTATGAAAAGAAAAACATTACGAAATTACGTTCACACCGTCACGTCAAACACTACCGTGAACACATACATCGTCACAATGAGAACATCGTCACAATGAGAACATCATCACAATAGCTGAGGGCGAGATGACCGGAAGTAAGCTGTAACACGTGCCCTTTTGTGGTTTGTTTTCAACGTATCCAACGTGACTGTTGTCGCGAAGGGTGCACTAACCGGAAGTTACATAGTTGCGCGGGCGCCTATGGACGTTATGCGAACGTGAATGTTATGCGGGAGTCCAAACCTGAGAATACTGGAGACCAAAGCTGAGATTAAAAAAATTAAATAGCCTATTTTACTCCTGGAGATCCCAGGATTACCCACCCAAAATATCGTTTCGAACGGTTGAGCCGTTTTTGCGGTACCTTCGAAGAGACGGACAGACATTTGGTGAATTATAGTAAGAAGACTAGCAACGGTACGCCCTACGGGCAGGGCTTCCATTGGGAGGCCCAAATGAAAAGGTAAAATATCAGAAATTGAAGGCTTTTTTTTCATTTTAAACGATTTATATAAACATCCATTAAATCATATCACACGCAAATCATCAAAATCTGTCTATGTTGGATGCGATTGATCACATTCTCGCTGGAGTGGTCCAATGCGATGGTAGACTTTACCTTGAAGCTTCACCGTGGGGCTGAATCCTGGCATGAAGTGCTCCTTGATTCCGATCGATGCCATGGCCAAGGCATTGTTGAACTGGCGTATCTTCTCAATAAACTCCTTTCGGTCGAACAGAACTTTGAAATCTTCAGGGTAGGTCTCGAGCAGATTGATTGCAATTTTGCCATTCTCACAGCAGAATCCAGGTCGTTCGGCATTCCAGCAGTGGGCCGTGCAGAAGGGGCACTTACGTCCTGTATCATACAGACTTGGCAGCTTGTGACCTTGCTGCTTTGCTGGATAGTCAGCTTCTTCAAAGTGCTGGACATAAAACACGGCTCCAATCCTCCTCTTTTGCGTTAGAGCCACGTTAAGCTGGACTTTCCTAGCGCTCTGGTGTGCAGCTGTGTTACGATCTTGTTCACCAGATCTGTATTCCTCGGACTGCCTCCGAGACTGGTGTACAGCTGTGTTACGATCTTGTTCAGCAGATCTGTATTCCTCGGACTGCCTCCGAGACTGGTGTGCAGCTGTGTTACGATCTTGTTCAGCAGCTCTGTATTCCTCGGACTGCCTTCGAGACTGGTGTGCAGCTGTGTTACGATCTTGTTCAGCAGATCTGTATTCCTCGGACTGCCTTCGAGACTGGTGTGCAGCTGTGTTACGATCTTGTTCACCAGATCTGTATTCCTCGGACTGCCTCCGAGACTGGTGTGCAGCTGTGTTACGATCTTGTTCAGCAGATCTGTATTCCTCGGACTGCCTCCGAGACTGGTGTGCAGCTGTGTTACGATCTTGTTCAGCAGATCTGTATTCCTCAGACTGCCTCCGAGACTGGTGTGCAGCTGTGTTATGATCTTGTTCAGCAGATCTGTATTCCTCGGACTGCCTCCGAGACTGGTGTGCAGCTGTGTTACGATCTTGTTCAGCAGATCTGTATTCCTCGGACTGCCTCCGAGACTGGTGTGCAGCTGTGTTACGATCTTGTTCAGCAGATCTGTATTCCTCGGACTGCCTTCGAGACTGGTGTGCAGCTGTGTTACGATCTTGTTCACCAGATCTGTATTCCTCGGACTGCCTCCGAGACTGGTGTGCAGCTGTGTTACGATCTTGTTCAGCAGATCTGTATTCCTCGGACTGCCTCCGAGACTGGTGTGCAGCTGTGTTACGATCTTGTTCAGCAGATCTGTATTCCTCGGACTGCCTCCGAGACTGGTGTGCAGCTGTGTTACGATCTTGTTCAGCAGATCTGTATTCCTCGGACTGCCTTCGAGACTGGTGTGCAGCTGTGTTACGATCTTGTTCAGCAGATCTGTATTCCTCGGACTGCCTCCGAGACTGGTGTGCAGCTGTGTCACGTCCTTGTTCACCAGATCTGTATTCCTCGGACTGCCTCCGAGACTGGTGTGCAGCTGTGTCACGTCCTTGTTCACCAGATCTGTATTCCTCGGACTGCCTCCGAGACTGGTGTGCAGCTGTGTTACGATCTTGTTCAGCAGATCTGTATTCCTCGGACTGCCTCCGAGACTGGTGTGCAGCTGTGTTACGATCTTGTTCACCAGATCTGTATTCCTCGGACTGCCTTCGAGACTGGTGTGCAGCTGTGTTACGATCTTGTTCACCAGATCTGTATTCCTCGGACTGCCTCCGAGACTGGTGTGCAGCTGTCACGTCCTTGTTCACAAGATCTGTATTCCTCGGACTGCCTCCGAGACTGGTGTGCAGCTGTGTTACGATCTTGTTCAGCAGATCTGTATTCCTCGGACTGCCTTCGAGACTGGTGTGCAGCTGTGTTACGTCCTTGTTCAGCAGATCTGTATTCCTCGGACTGCCTCCGAGACTGGTGTGCAGCTGTGTTACGATCTTGTTCAGCAGATCTGTATTCCTCGGACTGCCTCCGAGACTGGTGTGCAGCTGTGTTACGATCTTGTTCAGCAGATCTGTATTCCTCGGACTGCCTTCGAGACTGGTGTGCAGCTGTGTTACGATCTTGTTCAGCAGATCTGTATTCCTCGGACTGCCTCCGAGACTGGTGTGCAGCTGTGTCACGTCCTTGTTCCTGCTTCCGATAGTCCTCGTCTCGGCGAGCCTTCTTTCTTGCAACAGCTTCCTTGGACGTTTTCGTTAATGAAGATTTCCGTTTGGGAGGCATTTTACAGGTTTATCTGAAATGGTACCCGCCCAGTAACACGTACCAGAGAAAAGATGTCCTCTCTATGGCCTCTCCAATATTCGATGTGTTCACGGTTTGAATTACGCTGAGGTAATGTGAAGGCGTTTATAAACGTAATTTCGTAATGTTTTTCGTTTTTATTTTCGTAATCGTTTAATGAACGTTTAATGTTTAATGAACGTTTAATGAACGTAAGAATAATGTCTAATGGTCATTGAATGAATGAATAAATGAATGAATGTCATGAATGTAATGAATAAAGCCATGGCGTCGCGTTGGCAGCAGTGACAATATAAAAATGTTTGCCAAGAATTTCAAAGAGAGAAAAGGACCTTTGAGAGAGAAAAGGAACTTTTATCAGCAATGTCGTCTATCCTGAAGTTCTAAGCTGAAGAAGAGGTGATAAATCATTCCATTTCTTTTCCTAAAGAAAAGCGTACAGTTGATATCACGATTTGAAACATGGAATAATATGGAATAATATTTACCGATATGAACAGTGATGTGGTTTTTTAAATTGAAATTCTAAAAAATACTTTAGATTTTGATGATTTGCGTGTGATATGATTTAACGGATGTTTATATAAATCGTTTAAATAATTAATCATTTGCGCCTCCCAATTGAAGCCCCGCCCTTAGGGCGGGTACCGTTGCTAGCGGGCGGGCGGGTACACAATCAATATGCCCCCACGGAACTACGGAACTTCTGGTTAGTGCACGTGCACCCCCCGCGACAAGTCACGTGATTGGATACGTTGAAAACAAACCACAAAAGGGCACGTGTTACAGCTTACTTCCTTTAGTCTCGCCCTCACTTATGGACTCCCCAACATTCGCTGTGTTCACGGTTTTAATTACGCTGAGGTAATGTAAAACACGTATGATGCATTATGCCTATTTTACTGCAGGGGTTCCAGGAATACTCACAAAAAATCGTTACGATCGGTGCAGTCGCACGTTTATGTGTGAAGATTGCGCGCCGAATCTGTAACACGGAAGCGGCCGCTACACCTGTTTCTCAGTCACTTTGCACACGCTGAAGTGTTTCTTTCGTTTTTGTTTTTTGTTTTCGGAGCCGCACATTTATAAAGGAAGAGTTCGTCAGGAGTCGATCTACTCCTGGTATGTAGAATTTCAACAAAAGCCACATCACTGTTAATATCGGTAAATATTATTCCATCGGGTTTGGAAAAACTGGAAAATTTGGAAAAACAATATACGATATAGCCTATTTTACTCCCAGGGGTCCCAGGAATACCCACCCAAAATATCGTTGCGATCGGTTGAGCCGTTTCTGCGGTACCTTCAAACGGACGGGACGGACATTTGTTGAATTATACTTATACTTATAGTAAGATATGCAGAAGCCAAATTAATAATTTGGTC
>NW_027620048.1:0-20130 GCF_964187855.1 Myxine glutinosa
GTTTCCTGCACCAACACAAGTGTGAAAAGTGCTTTTTCAACACTAACACAAGTGCGAAAAGTGGTTTTTCAACACTATCACAAGTGCAAAAAGTGTTTCTTCCACACTAATACAAGTGCAAAAGAGGTTTCCTGCACCAACACAAGTGCGAAAAGTGTTTTTCAAGACTAACACAAGTGTGAAAAGTGGTTTTTCAACACTAACACAAGTGCGAAAAGTGGTTTTTCAAACACTATCACAAGTGCAAAAAGTGTTTTTTCCACACTAATACAAGTGCAAAAGTGGTTTTCTGCACCAACACAAGTGCGAAAAGTGGTTTTTCAACACTAAAACAAGTGCGAAAAGTGGTTTTTCAACACTATCACAAGTGCAAAAAGTGTTTTTTCCACAGTAATACGCAAAAGTGGTTTCCTGCACAACACAAGTGCGAAAAGTGGTTTTTCAACACTAACACAAGTGTGAAAAGTGGTTTTTCAACACTAACACAAGTGCGAAAAGTGGTTTTTCCACACTAATACAAGTGCAAAAGTGGTTTCCTGCACCAACACAAGTGCGAAAAGTGGTTTTTCAACACTAACACAAGTGCGAAAAGTGGTTTTTCAACACTATCACAAGTGCAAAAAGTGTTTTTTCCACACTAATACAAGTGCAAAAGTGGTTTCCTGCACCAACACAAGTGCGAAAAGTGGTTTTTTCAACAATAACACAAGTGCGAAAGTGGTTTTTCAACACTAACACAAGTGCGAAAAGTGGTTTTTCAACACTATCACAAGTGCAAAAAGTGTTTTTTCCACACTAATACAAGTGCAAAAGTGGTTTCCTGCACCAACACAAGTGCGAAAAGTGGTTTTTCAACACTAACACAAGTGCGAAAAGTGGTTTTTTCAACACTAACACAAGTGCGAAAAGTGGTTTTTCAACACTATCACAAGTGCAAAAAGTGTTTTTTTCCACACTAATACAAGTGCAAAAGTGGTTTCCTGCACCAACACAAGTGTGAAAAGTGGTTTTTCAACACTAACACAATTGCGAAAAGTGGTTTTTCAACACTAACACAAGTGCAAAAAGTGGTTTTTCAACACTATCACAAGTGCAAAAAGTGTTTTTTCCACACTAATACAAGTGCAAAAGTGGTTTCCTGCACCAACACAAGTGCGAAAAGTGGTTTTTCAACACTAACACAAGTGCGAAAAGTGGTTTTTCAACACTATCACAAGTGCAAAAAGTGTTTTTTCCACACTAATACAAGTGCAAAAGTGGTTTCCTGCACCAACACAAGTGTGAAAAGTGGTTTTTCAACACTAACACAAGTGCGAAAAGTGGTTTTTCAACACTAACACAAGTGCAAAAAGTGGTTTTTCAACACTATCACAAGTGCAAAAGTGTTTTTTCCACACTAATATAAGTGCAAAAGTGGTTTCCTGCACCAACACAAGTGCGAAAAGTGGTTTTTCAACACTAACACAAGTGCGAAAAGTGGTTTTTCAACACTATCACAAGTGCAAAAAGTGTTTTTTCCACACTAATACAAGTGCAAAAGTGGTTTCCTGCACCAACACAAGTGCGAAAAGTGGTTTTTCAACACTAACACAAGTGCAAAAAGTGGTTTTTCAACACTAACACAAGTGCAAAAAGTGTTTTTTCCGCACTAATACAAGTGCAAAAGTGGTTTCCTGCACCAACACAAGTGTGAAAAGTGCTTTTTCAACACTAACACAAGTGCGAAAAGTGGTTTTTCAACACTATCACAAGTGCAAAAAGTGTTTCTTCCACACTAATACAAGTGCAAAAGAGGTTTCCTGCACCAACACAAGTGCGAAAAGTGGTTTTTCAAGACTAACACAAGTGTGAAAAGTGGTTTTTCAACACTAACACAAGTGCGAAAAGTGGTTTTTCAACACTATCACAAGTGCAAAAAGTGTTTTTTCCACACTAATACAAGTGCAAAAGTGGTTTTCTGCACCAACACAAGTGCGAAAAGTGGTTTTTCAACACTAACACAAGTGCGAAAAGTGGTTTTTCAACACTATCACAAGTGCAAAAAGTGTTTTTTCCACAGTAATACAAGTGCAAAAGTGGTTTCCTGCACCAACACAAGTGCGAAAAGTGGTTTTTCAACACTAACACAAGCGTGAAAAGTGGTTTTTCAACACTAACACAAGTGCGAAAAGTGATTTTTCCACACTAATACAAGTGCAAAAGTGGTTTCCTGCACCAACACAAGTGCGAAAAGTGGTTTTTCAACACTAACACAAGTGCGAAAAGTGGTTTTTCAACACTATCACAAGTGCAAAAAGTGTTTTTTCCACACTAATACAAGTGCAAAAGTGGTTTCCTGCACCAACACAAGTGCGAAAAGTGGTTTTTCAACAATAACACAAGTGCGAAAAGTGGTTTTTCAACACTAACACAAGTGCGAAAAGTGGTTTTTCAACACTATCACAAGTGCAAAAAGTGTTTTTTCCACACTAATACAAGTGCAAAAGTGGTTTCCTGCACCAACACAAGTGCGAAAAGTGGTTTTTCAACACTAACACAAGTGCGAAAAGTGGTTTTTCAACACTAACACAAGTGCGAAAAGTGGTTTTTCAACACTATCACAAGTGCAAAAAGTGTTTTTTCCACACTAATACAAGTGCAAAAGTGGTTTCCTGCACCAACACAAGTGTGAAAAGTGGTTTTTCAACACTAACACAAGTGCGAAAAGTGGTTTTTCAACGCTAACACAAGTGCAAAAAGTGGTTTTTCAACACTATCACAAGTGCAAAAAGTGTTTTTCCACACTAATACAAGTGCAAAAGTGGTTTCCTGCACCAACACAAGTGCGAAAAGTGGTTTTTCAACACTAACACAAGTGCGAAAAGTGGTTTTTCAACACTATCACAAGTGCAAAAAGTGTTTTTTCCACACTAATACAAGTGCAAAAGTGGTTTCCTGCACCAACACAAGTGCGAAAAGTGGTTTTTCAACACTATCACAAGTGCAAAAAGTGTTTTTTCCACACTAATACAAGTGCAAAAGTGGTTTCCTGCACCAACACAAGTGCGAAAAGTGGTTTTTCAACACTAACACAAGTGCGAAAAGTGGTTTTTCAACACTATCACAAGTGCAAAAAGTGTTTTTTCCACACTAATACAAGTGCAAAAGTGGCTTCCTGCACCAACACAAGTGCGAAAAGTGGTTTTTCAACACTATCACAAGTGCAAAAAGTGTTTTTTCCACACTAATACAAGTGCAAAAGTGGTTTCCTGCACCAACACAAGTGCGAAAAGTGGTTTTTCAACACTAACACAAGTGCGAAAAGTGGTTTTTCAACACTAGCACAAGTGCGAAAAGTGTTTTTTCCACACTAATACAAGTGCAAAAGTGGTTTCCTGCACCAACACAAGTGCGAAAAGTCCTTTTTCAACACTAACACAAGTGCGAAAAGTGGTTTTTCAACACTATCACAAGTGCAAAAAGTGTTTTTTCCACACTAGTACAAGTGCAAAAGTGGTTTTCTGCACCAACACAAGTGCGAAAAGTGGTTTTTCAACACTAACACAAGTGCGAAAAGTGGTTTTTCAACACTAACACAGGTGCGAAAAGTGGTTTTTCAACACTATCACAAGTGCAAAAAGTGTTTTTTCCACACTAATACAAGTGCAAAAGTGGTTTCCTGCACCAACACAAGTACGAAAAGTGGTTTTTCAACACTAACACAAGTGCGAAAAGTGGTTTTTCAACACTAACACAAGTGCGAAAAGTGGTTTTTCCACACTAATACAAGTGCAAAGGTGGTTTCCTGCACCAACACAAGTGCGAAAAGTGGTTTTTCAACACTAACACAAGTGCGAAAAGTGGTTTTTCAACACTATCACAAGTGCAAAAAGTGTTTTTTCCACACTAATACAAGTGCAAAAGTGGTTTCCTGCACCAACACAAGTGCGAAAAGTGGTTTTTCAACACTATCACAAGTGCAAAAAGTGTTTTTTCCACACTAATACAAGTGCAAAAGTGGTTTCCTGCACCAACACAAGTGCGAAAAGTGGTTTTTCAACACTAACACAAGTGCGAAAAGTGGTTTTTCAACACTAGCACAAGTGCGAAAAGTGTTTTTTCCACACTAATACAAGTGCAAAAGTGGTTTCCTGCACCAACACAAGTGCGAAAAGTCCTTTTTCAACACTAACACAAGTGCGAAAAGTGGTTTTTCAACACTATCACAAGTGCAAAAAGTGTTTTTTCCACACTAGTATAAGTGCAAAAGTGGTTTTCTGCACCAACACAAGTGCGAAAAGTGGTTTTTCAACACTAACACAAGTGCGAAAAGTGGTTTTTCAACACTAACACAGGTGCGAAAAGTGGTTTTTCAACACTATCACAAGTGCAAAAAGTGTTTTTTCCACACTAATACAAGTGCAAAAGTGGTTTCCTGCACCAACACAAGTACGAAAGGTGATTTTTCAACACTAACACAAGTGCGAAAAGTGGTTTTTCAACAATAACACAAGTGCGAAAAGTGGTTTTTCCACACTAATACAAGTGCAAAAGTGGTTTCCTGCACCAACACAAGTGCGAAAAGTGGTTTTTCAACACTAACACAAGTGCGAAAAGTGGTTTTTCAACACCATCACAAGTGCAAAAAGTGTTTTTTCACACTAATACAAGTGCAAAAGTGGTTTCCTGCACCAACACAAGTGCAAAAAGTGGTTTTTCAACACTAACACAAGTGCGAAAAGTGGTTTTTCAACACTAACACAAGTGCGAAAAGTGGTTTTTCCACACTAATACAAGTGCAAAAGTGGTTTCCTGCACCAACACAAGTGCGAAAAGTGGTTTTTCAACACTAACACAAGTGCAAAAAGTGGTTTTTCAACACTAACACAAGTGCGAAAAGTGGTTTTTCAACACTAACCCAAGTGCGAAAAGTGGTTTTTCCACACCAATACAAGTGCAAAAGTGGTTTCCTGCACCAACACAAGTGCGAAAAGTGGTTTTTCAACACTAACACAAGTGCGAAAAGTGGTTTTTCAACACTAACAGAAGTGCGAAAAGTGGTTTTTCAACACTATCACAAGTGCAAAAAGTGTTTTTTCCACACTAATACAAGTGCAAAAGTGGTTTCCTGCACCAACACAAGTGTGAAAAGTGGTTTTCAACACTAACACAAGTGCGAAAAGTGGTTTTTCAACACTAACACAAGTGCAAAAAGTGGTTTTTCAACACTATCACAAGTGCAAAAAGTGTTTTTTCCACACTAATACAAGTGCAAAAGTGGTTTCCTGCACCAACACAAGTGCGAAAAGTGGTTTTTCAACACTAACACAAGTGCGAAAAGTGGTTTTTCAACACTATCACAAGTGCAAAAAGTGTTTTTTCCACACTAATACAAGTGCAAAAGTGGTTTCCTGCACCAACACAAGTGCGAAAAGTGGTTTTTCAACACTATCACAAGTGCAAAAAGTGTTTTTTCCACACTAATACAAGTGCAAAAGTGGTTTCCTGCACCAACACAAGTGCGAAAAGTGGTTTTTCAACACTAACACAAGTGCAAAAAGTGGTTTTTCAACACTAACACAAGTGCGAAAAGTGTTTTTTCCGCACTAATACAAGTGCAAAAGTGGTTTCCTGCACCAACACAAGTGTGAAAAGTGCTTTTTCAACACTAACACAAGTGCGAAAAGTGGTTTTTCAACACTATCACAAGTGCAAAAAGTGTTTCTTCCACACTAATACAAGTGCAAAAGAGGTTTCCTGCACCAACACAAGTGCGAAAAGTGGTTTTTCAAGACTAACACAAGTGTGAAAAGTGGTTTTTCAACACTAACACAAGTGCGAAAAGTGGTTTTTCAACACTATCACAAGTGCAAAAAGTGTTTTTTCCACACTAATACAAGTGCAAAAGTGGTTTTCTGCACCAACACAAGTGCGAAAAGTGGTTTTTCAACACTAACACAAGTGCGAAAAGTGGTTTTTCAACACTATCACAAGTGCAAAAAGTGTTTTTTCCACAGTAATACAAGTGCAAAAGTGGTTTCCTGCACCAACACAAGTGCGAAAAGTGGTTTTTCAACACTAACACAAGTGTGAAAAGTGGTTTTTCAACACTAACACAAGTGCGAAAAGGGGTTTTTCCACACTAATACAAGTGCAAAAGTGGTTTCCTGCACCAACACAAGTGCGAAAAGTGGTTTTTCAACACTAACACAAGTGCGAAAAGTGGTTTTTCAACACTAACACAAGTGCGAAAAGTGGTTTTTCAACACTATCACAAGTGCAAAAAGTGTTTTTTCCACACTAATACAAGTGCAAAAGTGGTTTCCTGCACCAACACAAGTGCGAAAAGTGGTTTTTCAACAATAACACAAGTGCGAAAAGTGGTTTTTCAACACTAACACAAGTGCGAAAAGTGGTTTTTCAACACTATCACAAGTGCAAAAAGTGTTTTTTCCACACTAATACAAGTGCAAAAGTGGTTTCCTGCACCAACACAAGTGCGAAAAGTGGTTTTTCAACACTAACACAAGTGCGAAAAGTGGTTTTTCAACACTAACACAAGTGCGAAAAGTGGTTTTTCAACACTATCACAAGTGCAAAAAGTGTTTTTTCCACACTAATACAAGTGCAAAAGTGGTTTCCTGCACCAACACAAGTGTGAAAAGTGGTTTTTCAACACTAACACGAGTGCGAAAAGTGGTTTTTCAACACTAACACAAGTGCAAAAAGTGGTTTTTCAACACTATCACAAGTGCAAAAAGTGTTTTTTCCACACTAATACAAGTGCAAAAGTGGTTTCCTGCACCAACACAAGTGCGAAAAGTGGTTTTTCAACACTAACACAAGTGCGAAAAGTGGTTTTTCAACACTAACACAAGTGCGAAAAGTGGTTTTTCCACACTAATACAAGTGCAAAAGTGGTTTCCTGCACCAACACAAGTGCGAAAAGTGGTTTTTCAACACTAACACAAGTGCGAAAAGTGGTTTTTCAACACTATCACAAGTGCAAAAAGTGTTTTTTCAACACACTAATACAAGTGCAAAAGTGGTTTCCTGCACCAACACAAGTGCGAAAAGTGGTTTTCCAACACTATCACAAGTGCAAAAAGTGTTTTTTCCACACTAATACAAGTGCAAAAGTGGTTTCCTGCACCAACACAAGTGCGAAAAGTGGTTTTTCAACACTAACACAAGTGCGAAAAGTGGTTTTTCAACACTAGCACAAGTGCGAAAAGTGTTTTTTCCACACTAATACAAGTGCAAAAGTGGTTTCCTGCACCAACACAAGTGCGAAAAGTCCTTTTTCAACACTAACACAAGTGCGAAAAGTGGTTTTTCAACACTATCACAAGTGCAAAAAGTGTTTTTTCCACACTAGTACAAGTGCAAAAGTGGTTTTCTGCACCAACACAAGTGCGAAAAGTGGTTTTTCAACACTAACACAAGTGCGAAAAGTGGTTTTTCAACACTAACACAGGTGCGAAAAGTGGTTTTTCAACACTATCACAAGTGCAAAAAGTGTTTTTTCCACACTAATACAAGTGCAAAAGTGGTTTCCTGCACCAACACAAGTACGAAAAGTGATTTTTCAACACTAACACAAGTGCGAAAAGTGGTTTTTCAACAATAACACAAGTGCGAAAAGTGGTTTTTCCACACTAATACAAGTGCAAAAGTGGTTTCCTGCACCAACACAAGTGCGAAAAGTGGTTTTTCAACACTAACACAAGTGCGAAAAGTGGTTTTTCAACACTATCACAAGTGCAAAAAGTGTTTTTTCCACACTAATACAAGTGCAAAAGTGGTTTCCTGCACCAACACAAGTGCGAAAAGTGGTTTTTCAACACTAACACAAGTGCGAAAAGTGGTTTTTCAACACTAACACAAGTGCGAAAAGTGGTTTTTCCACACTAATACAAGTGCAAAAGTGGTTTCCTGCACCAACACAAGTGCGAAAAGTGGTTTTTCAACACTAACACAAGTGCAAAAAGTGGTTTTTCAACACTAACACAAGTGCGAAAAGTGGTTTTTCAACACTAACCCAAGTGCGAAAAGTGGTTTTTCCACACCAATACAAGTGCAAAAGTGGTTTCCTGCACCAACACAAGTGCGAAAAGTGGTTTTTCAACACTAACACAAGTGCGAAAAGTGGTTTTTCAACACTAACACAAGTGCGAAAAGTGGTTTTTCAACACTATCACAAGTGCAAAAAGTGTTTTTTCCACACTAATACAAGTGCAAAAGTGGTTTCCTGCACCAACACAAGTGTGAAAAGTGGTTTTTCAACACTAACACAAGTGCGAAAAGTGGTTTTTCAACACTAACACAAGTGCAAAAAGTGGTTTTTCAACACTATCACAAGTGCAAAAAGTGTTTTTTCCACACTAATACAAGTGCAAAAGTGGTTTCCTGCACCAATACAAGTGCGAAAAGTGGTTTTTCAACACTAACACAAGTGCGAAAAGTGGTTTTTCAACACTATCACAAGTGCAAAAAGTGTTTTTTCCACACTAATACAAGTGCAAAAGTGGTTTCCTGCACCAACACAAGTGCGAAAAGTGGTTTTTCAACACTATCACAAGTGCAAAAAGTGTTTTTTCCACACTAATACAAGTGCAAAAGTGGTTTCCTGCACCAACACAAGTGCGAAAAGTGGTTTTTCAACACTAACACAAGTGCAAAAAGTGGTTTTTCAACACTAACACAAGTGCGAAAAGTGTTTTTTCCGCACTAATACAAGTGCAAAAGTGGTTTCCTGCACCAACACAAGTGTGAAAAGTGCTTTTTCAACACTAACACAAGTGCGAAAAGTGGTTTTTCAACACTATCACAAGTGCAAAAAGTGTTTCTTCCACACTAATACAAGTGCAAAAGAGGTTTCCTGCACCAACACAAGTGCGAAAAGTGGTTTTTCAAGACTAACACAAGTGTGAAAAGTGGTTTTTCAACACTAACACAAGTGCGAAAAGTGGTTTTTCAACACTATCACAAGTGCAAAAAGTGTTTTTTCCACACTAATACAAGTGCAAAAGTGGTTTTCTGCACCAACACAAGTGCGAAAAGTGGTTTTTCAACACTAACACAAGTGCGAAAAGTGGTTTTTCAACACTATCACAAGTGCAAAAAGTGTTTTTTCCACAGTAATACAAGTGCAAAAGTGGTTTCCTGCACCAACACAAGTGCGAAAAGTGGTTTTTCAACACTAACACAAGTGTGAAAAGTGGTTTTTCAACACTAACACAAGTGCGAAAAGTGGTTTTTCCACACTAATACAAGTGCAAAAGTGGTTTCCTGCACCAACACAAGTGCGAAAAGTGGTTTTTCAACACTAACACAAGTGCGAAAAGTGGTTTTTCAACACTAACACAAGTGCGAAAAGTGGTTTTTCAACACTATCACAAGTGCAAAAAGTGTTTTTTCCACATTAATACAAGTGCAAAAGTGGTTTCCTGCACCAACACAAGTGCGAAAAGTGGTTTTTCAACAATAACACAAGTGCGAAAAGTGGTTTTTCAACACTAACACAAGTGCGAAAAGTGGTTTTTCAACACTATCACAAGTGCAAAAAGTGTTTTTTCCACACTAATACAAGTGCAAAAGTGGTTTCCTGCACCAACACAAGTGCGAAAAGTGGTTTTTCAACACTAACACAAGTGCGAAAAGTGGTTTTTCAACACTAACACAAGTGCGAAAAGTGGTTTTTCAACACTATCACAAGTGTAAAAAGTGTTTTTTCCACACTAATACAAGTGCAAAAGTGGTTTCCTGCACCAACACAAGTGTGAAAAGTGGTTTTTCAACACTAACACGAGTGCGAAAAGTGGTTTTTCAACACTAACACAAGTGCAAAAAGTGGTTTTTCAACACTATCACAAGTGCAAAAAGTGTTTTTTCCACACTAATACAAGTGCAAAAGTGGTTTCCTGCACCAACACAAGTGCGAAAAGTGGTTTTTCAACACTAACACAAGTGCGAAAAGTGGTTTTTCAACACTAACACAAGTGCGAAAAGTGGTTTTTCCACACTAATACAAGTGCAAAAGTGGTTTCCTGCACCAACACAAGTGCGAAAAGTGGTTTTTCAACACTAACACAAGTGCGAAAAGTGGTTTTTCAACACTATCACAAGTGCAAAAAGTGTTTTTTCCACACTAATACAAGTGCAAAAGTGGTTTCCTGCACCAACACAAGTGCGAAAAGTGGTTTTTCAACACTATCACAAGTGCAAAAAGTGTTTTTTCCACACTAATACAAGTGCAAAAGTGGTTTCCTGCACCAACACAAGTGCGAAAAGTGGTTTTTCAACACTAACACAAGTGCGAAAAGTGGTTTTTCAACACTAGCACAAGTGCGAAAAGTGTTTTTTCCACACTAATACAAGTGCAAAAGTGGTTTCCTGCACCAACACAAGTGCGAAAAGTCCTTTTTCAACACTAACACAAGTGCGAAAAGTGGTTTTTCAACACTATCACAAGTGCAAAAAGTGTTTTTTCCACACTAGTACAAGTGCAAAAGTGGTTTTCTGCACCAACACAAGTGCGAAAAGTGGTTTTTCAACACTAACACAAGTGCGAAAAGTGGTTTTTCAACACTAACACAGGTGCGAAAAGTGGTTTTTCAACACTATCACAAGTGCAAAAAGTGTTTTTTCCACACTAATACAAGTGCAAAAGTGGTTTCCTGCACCAACACAAGTACGAAAAGTGATTTTTCAACACTAACACAAGTGCGAAAAGTGGTTTTTCAACAATAACACAAGTGCGAAAAGTGGTTTTTCCACACTAATACAAGTGCAAAAGTGGTTTCCTGCACCAACACAAGTGCGAAAAGTGGTTTTTCAACACTAACACAAGTGCGAAAAGTGGTTTTTCAACACTATCACAAGTGCAAAAAGTGTTTTTTCCACACTAATACAAGTGCAAAAGTGGTTTCCTGCACCAACACAAGTGCGAAAAGTGGTTTTTCAACACTAACACAAGTGCGAAAAGTGGTTTTTCAACACTAACACAAGTGCGAAAAGTGGTTTTTCCACACTAATACAAGTGCAAAAGTGGTTTCCTGCACCAACACAAGTGCGAAAAGTGGTTTTTCAACACTAACACAAGTGCAAAAAGTGGTTTTTCAACACTAACACAAGTGCAAAAAGTGGTTTTTCAACACTAACACAAGTGCGAAAAGTGGTTTTTCCACACCAATACAAGTGCAAAAGTGGTTTCCTGCACCAACACAAGTGCGAAAAGTGGTTTTTCAACACTAACACAAGTGCGAAAAGTGGTTTTTCAACACTAACACAAGTGCGAAAAGTGGTTTTTCAACACTATCACAAGTGCAAAAAGTGTTTTTTCCACACTAATACAAGTGCAAAAGTGGTTTCCTGCACCAACACAAGTGTGAAAAGTGGTTTTTCAACACTAACACAAGTGCGAAAAGTGGTTTTTCAACACTAACACAAGTGCAAAAAGTGGTTTTTCAACACTATCACAAGTGCAAAAAGTGTTTTTTCCACACTAATACAAGTGCAAAAGTGGTTTCCTGCACCAACACAAGTGCGAAAAGTGGTTTTTCAACACTAACACAAGTGCGAAAAGTGGTTTTTCAACACTATCACAAGTGCAAAAAGTGTTTTTTCCACACTAATACAAGTGCAAAAGTGGTTTCCTGCACCAACACAAGTGCGAAAAGTGGTTTTTCAACACTATCACAAGTGCAAAAAGTGTTTTTTCCACACTAATACAAGTGCAAAAGTGGTTTCCTGCACCAACACAAGTGCGAAAAGTGGTTTTTCAACACTAACACAAGTGCAAAAAGTGGTTTTTCAACACTAACTCAAGTGCGAAAAGTGTTTTTTCCGCACTAATACAAGTGCAAAAGTGGTTTCCTGCACCAACACAAGTGTGAAAAGTGCTTTTTCAACACTAACACAAGTGCGAAAAGTGGTTTTTCAACACTATCACAAGTGCAAAAAGTGTTTCTTCCACACTAATACAAGTGTAAAAGAGGTTTCCTGCACCAACACAAGTGCGAAAAGTGGTTTTTCAAGACTAACACAAGTGTGAAAAGTGGTTTTTCAACACTAACACAAGTGCGAAAAGTGGTTTTTCAACACTATCACAAGTGCAAAAAGTGTTTTTTCCACACTAATACAAGTGCGAAAGTGGTTTTCTGCACCAACACAAGTGCGAAAAGTGGTTTTTCAACACTAACACAAGTGCGAAAAGTGGTTTTTCAACACTATCACAAGTGCAAAAAGTGTTTTTTCCACAGTAATACAAGTGCAAAAGTGGTTTCCTGCACCAACACAAGTGCGAAAAGTGGTTTTTCAACACTAACACAAGTGTGAAAAGTGGTTTTTCAACACTAACACAAGTGCGAAAAGTGGTTTTTCCACACTAATACAAGTGCAAAAGTGGTTTCCTGCACCAACACAAGTGCGAAAAGTGGTTTTTCAACACTAACACAAGTGCGAAAAGTGGTTTTTCAACACTATCACAAGTGCAAAAAGTGTTTTTTCCACACTAATACAAGTGCAAAAGTGGTTTCCTGCACCAACACAAGTGCGAAAAGTGGTTTTTCAACAATAACACAAGTGCGAAAAGTGGTTTTTCAACACTAACACAAGTGCGAAAAGTGGTTTTTCAACACTATCACAAGTGCAAAAAGTGTTTTTTCCACACTAATACAAGTGCAAAAGTGGTTTCCTGCACCAACACAAGTGCGAAAAGTGGTTTTTCAACACTAACACAAGTGCAAAAAGTGGTTTTTCAACACTATCACAAGTGCAAAAAGTGTTTTTTCCACACTAATACAAGTGCAAAAGTGGTTTCCTGCACCAACACAAGTGCGAAAAGTGGTTTTTCAACACTAACACAAGTGCGAAAAGTGGTTTTTCAACACTATCACAAGTGCAAAAAGTGTTTTTTCCACACTAATACAAGTGCAAAAGTGGTTTCCTGCACCAACACAAGTGCGAAAAGTGGTTTTTCAACACTGTCACAAGTGCAAAAAGTGTTTTTTCCACACTAATACAAGTGCAAAAGTGGTTTCCTGCACCAACACAAGTGCGAAAAGTGGTTTTTCAACACTAACACAAGTGCAAAAAGTGGTTTTTCAACACTAACACAAGTGCGAAAAGTGTTTTTTCCGCACTAATACAAGTGCAAAAGTGGTTTCCTGCACCAACACAAGTGTGAAAAGTGCTTTTTCAACACTAACACAAGTGCGAAAAGTGGTTTTTCAACACTATCACAAGTGCAAAAAGTGTTTCTTCCACACTAATACAAGTGCAAAAGAGGTTTCCTGCACCAACACAAGTGCGAAAAGTGGTTTTTCAAGACTAACACAAGTGTGAAAAGTGGTTTTTCAACACTAACACAAGTGCGAAAAGTGGTTTTTCAACACTATCACAAGTGCAAAAAGTGTTTTTTCCACACTAATACAAGTGCAAAAGTGGTTTTCTGCACCAACACAAGTGCGAAAAGTGGTTTTTCAACACTAACACAAGTGCGAAAAGTGGTTTTTCAACACTATCACAAGTGCAAAAAGTGTTTTTTCCACAGTAATACAAGTGCAAAAGTGGTTTCCTGCACCAACACAAGTGCGAAAAGTGGTTTTTCAACACTAACACAAGTGTGAAAAGTGGTTTTTCAACACTAACACAAGTGCGAAAAGTGGTTTTTCCACACTAATACAAGTGCAAAAGTGGTTTCCTGCACCAACACAAGTGCGAAAAGTGGTTTTTCAACACTAACACAAGTGCGAAAAGTGGTTTTTCAACACTAACACAAGTGCGAAAAGTGGTTTTTCAACACTATCACAAGTGCAAAAAGTGTTTTTTCCACACTAATACAAGTGCAAAAGTGGTTTCCTGCACCAACACAAGTGCGAAAAGTGGTTTTTCAACAATAACACAAGTGCGAAAAGTGGTTTTTCAACACTAACACAAGTGCGAAAAGTGGTTTTTCAACACTATCACAAGTGCAAAAAGTGTTTTTTCCACACTAATACAAGTGCAAAAGTGGTTTCCTGCACCAACACAAGTGCGAAAAGTGGTTTTTCAACACTAACACAAGTGCGAAAAGTGGTTTTTCAACACTAACACAAGTGCGAAAAGTGGTTTTTCAACACTATCACAAGTGCAAAAAGTGTTTTTTCCACACTAATACAAGTGCAAAAGTGGTTTCCTGCACCAACACAAGTGTGAAAAGTGGTTTTTCAACACTAACACGAGTGCGAAAAGTGGTTTTTCAACACTAACACAAGTGCAAAAAGTGGTTTTTCAACACTATCACAAGTGCAAAAAGTGTTTTTTCCACACTAATACAAGTGCAAAAGTGGTTTCCTGCACCAACACAAGTGCGAAAAGTGGTTTTTCAACACTAACACAAGTGCGAAAAGTGGTTTTTCAACACTAACACAAGTGCGAAAAGTGGTTTTTCCACACTAATACAAGTGCAAAAGTGGTTTCCTGCACCAACACAAGTGCGAAAAGTGGTTTTTCAACACTAACACAAGTGCGAAAAGTGGTTTTTCAACACTATCACAAGTGCAAAAAGTGTTTTTTCCACACTAATACAAGTGCAAAAGTGGTTTCCTGCACCAACACAAGTGCGAAAAGTGGTTTTTCAACACTATCACAAGTGCAAAAAGTGTTTTTTCCACACTAATACAAGTGCAAAAGTGGTTTCCTGCACCAACACAAGTGCGAAAAGTGGTTTTTCAACACTAACACAAGTGCGAAAAGTGGTTTTTCTGCACCAACACAAGTGCGAAAAGTGGTTTTTCAACACTAACACAAGTGCGAAAAGTGGTTTTTCAACACTAACACAGGTGCGAAAAGTGGTTTTTCAACACTATCACAAGTGCAAAAAGTGTTTTTTCCACACTAATACAAGTGCAAAAGTGGTTTCCTGCACCAACACAAGTACGAAAAGTGATTTTTCAACACTAACACAAGTGCGAAAAGTGGTTTTTCAACAATAACACAAGTGCGAAAAGTGGTTTTTCCACACTAATACAAGTGCAAAAGTGGTTTCCTGCACCAACACAAGTGCGAAAAGTGGTTTTTCAACACTAACACAAGTGCGAAAAGTGGTTTTTCAACACTATCACAAGTGCAAAAAGTGTTTTTTCCACACTAATACAAGTGCAAAAGTGGTTTCCTGCACCAACACAAGTGCGAAAAGTGGTTTTTCAACACTAACACAAGTGCGAAAAGTGGTTTTTCAACACTAACACAAGTGCGAAAAGTGGTTTTTCCACACTAATACAAGTGCAAAAGTGGTTTCCTGCACCAACACAAGTGCGAAAAGTGGTTTTTCAACACTAACACAAGTGCAAAAAGTGGTTTTTCAACACTAACACAAGTGCAAAAAGTGGTTTTTCAACACTAACACAAGTGCGAAAAGTGGTTTTTCCACACCAATACAAGTGCAAAAGTGGTTTCCTGCACCAACACAAGTGCGAAAAGTGGTTTTTCAACACTAACACAAGTGCGAAAAGTGGTTTTTCAACACTAACACAAGTGCGAAAAGTGGTTTTTCAACACTATCACAAGTGCAAAAAGTGTTTTTTCCACACTAATACAAGTGCAAAAGTGGTTTCCTGCACCAACACAAGTGTGAAAAGTGGTTTTTCAACACTAACACAAGTGCGAAAAGTGGTTTTTCAACACTAACACAAGTGCAAAAAGTGGTTTTTCAACACTATCACAAGTGCAAAAAGTGTTTTTTCCACACTAATACAAGTGCAAAAGTGGTTTCCTGCACCAACACAAGTGCGAAAAGTGGTTTTTCAACACTAACACAAGTGCGAAAAGTGGTTTTTCAACACTATCACAAGTGCAAAAAGTGTTTTTTCCACACTAATACAAGTGCAAAAGTGGTTTCCTTCACCAACACAAGTGCGAAAAGTGGTTTTTCAACACTATCACAAGTGCAAAAAGTGTTTTTTCCACACTAATACAAGTGCAAAAGTGGTTTCCTGCACCAACACAAGTGCGAAAAGTGGTTTTTCAACACTAACACAAGTGCAAAAAGTGGTTTTTCAACACTAACACAAGTGCGAAAAGTGTTTTTTCCGCACTAATACAAGTGCAAAAGTGGTTTCCTGCACCAACACAAGTGTGAAAAGTGCTTTTTCAACACTAACACAAGTGCGAAAAGTGGTTTTTCAACACTATCACAAGTGCAAAAAGTGTTTCTTCCACACTAATACAAGTGTAATAGAGGTTTCCTGCACCAACACAAGTGCGAAAAGTGGTTTTTCAAGACTAACACAAGTGTGAAAAGTGGTTTTTCAACACTAACACAAGTGCGAAAAGTGGTTTTTCAACACTATCACAAGTGCAAAAAGTGTTTTTTCCACACTAATACAAGTGCGAAAGTGGTTTTCTGCACCAACACAAGTGCGAAAAGTGGTTTTTCAACACTAACACAAGTGCGAAAAGTGGTTTTTCAACACTATCACAAGTGCAAAAAGTGTTTTTTCCACAGTAATACAAGTGCAAAAGTGGTTTCCTGCACCAACACAAGTGCGAAAAGTGGTTTTTCAACACTAACACAAGTGTGAAAAGTGGTTTTTCAACACTAACACAAGTGCGAAAAGTGGTTTTTCCACACTAATACAAGTGCAAAAGTGGTTTCCTGCACCAACACAAGTGCGAAAAGTGGTTTTTCAACACTAACACAAGTGCGAAAAGTGGTTTTTCAACACTATCACAAGTGCAAAAAGTGTTTTTTCCACACTAATACAAGTGCAAAAGTGGTTTCCTGCACCAACACAAGTGCGAAAAGTGGTTTTTCAACAATAACACAAGTGCGAAAAGTGGTTTTTCAACACTAACACAAGTGCGAAAAGTGGTTTTTCAACACTATCACAAGTGCAAAAAGTGTTTTTTCCACACTAATACAAGTGCAAAAGTGGTTTCCTGCACCAACACAAGTGCGAAAAGTGGTTTTTCAACACTAACACAAGTGCGAAAAGTGGTTTTTCAACACTAACACAAGTGCGAAAAGTGGTTTTTCAACACTATCACAAGTGCAAAAAGTGTTTTTTCCACACTAATACAAGTGCAAAAGTGGTTTCCTGCACCAACACAAGTGTGAAAAGTGGTTTTTCAACACTAACACGAGTGCGAAAAGTGGTTTTTCAACACTAACACAAGTGCAAAAAGTGGTTTTTCAACACTATCACAAGTGCAAAAAGTGTTTTTTCCACACTAATACAAGTGCAAAAGTGGTTTCCTGCACCAACACAAGTGCGAAAAGTGGTTTTTCAACACTAACACAAGTGCGAAAAGTGGTTTTTCAACACTATCACAAGTGCAAAAAGTGTTTTTTCCACACTAATACAAGTGCAAAAGTGGTTTCCTGCACCAACACAAGTGCGAAAAGTGGTTTTTCAACACTATCACAAGTGCAAAAAGTGTTTTTTCCACACTAATACAAGTGCAAAAGTGGTTTCCTGCACCAACACAAGTGCGAAAAGAGCTTTTTCAACACTAACACAAGTGCGAAAAGTGGTTTTTCAACACTATCAAAAGTGCAAAAAGTGTTTTTTCCACACTAATACAAGTGCAAAAGTGGTTTCCTGCACCAACACAAGTGCGAAAAGTGGTTTTTCAACACTAACACAAGTGCGAAAAGTTGTTTTTCAACACTAACACAAGTGCGAAAAGTGGTTTTTCAACACTATCACAAGTGCAAAAAGTGTTTTTTCCACACTAATACAAGTGCAAAAGTGGTTTTCTGCACCAACACAAGTGTGAAAAGTGGTTTTTCAACACTAACACAAGTGCGAAAAGTGGTTTTTCAACACTAACACAGGTGCGAAAAGTGGTTTTTCAACACTATCACAAGTGCAAAAAGTGTTTTTTCCACACTAATACAAGTGCAAAAGTGGTTTTCTGCACCAACACAAGTGCGAAAAGTGGTTTTTCAACACTAACACAAGTGCGAAAAGTGGTTTTCAACACTAACACAAGTGCGAAAAGTGGTTTTTCCACACTAATACAAGTGCAAAAGTGGTTTCCTGCACCAACACAAGTGCGAAAAGTGGTTTTTCAACACTAACACAAGTGCGAAAAGTGGTTTTTCAACACTATCACAAGTGCAAAAAGTGTTTTTTCCACACTAATACAAGTGCAAAAGTGATTTCCTGCACCAACACAAGTGCGAAAAGTGGTTTTTCAACACTAACACAAGTGCGAAGAGTGGTTTTTCAACACTAACACAAGTGCGAAAAGTGGTTTTTCCACACTAATACAAGTGCAAAAGCGGTTTCCTGCACCAACACAAGTGCGAAAAGTGGTTTTTCAACACTAACACAAGTGCAAAAAGTGGTTTTTCAACACTAACACAAGTGCAAAAAGTGGTTTTTCAACACTAACCCAAGTGCGAAAAGTGGTTTTTCCACACCAATACAAGTGCAAAAGTGGTTTCCTGCACCAACACAAGTGCGAAAAGTGGTTTATCAACACTAACACAAGTGCAAATAGTGGTTTTTCAACACTATCACAAGTGCAAAAAGTGTTTTTTCCACACTAATACAAGTGCAAAAGTGGTTTCCTGCACCAACACAAGTGCGAAAAGTGGTTTTTCAACACTAACACAAGTGCGAAAAGTGGTTTTTCAACACTATCACAAGTGCAAAAAGTGTTTTTTCCACACTAATACAAGTGCAAAAGTGGTTTCCTGCACCAACACAAGTGCGAAAAGTGGTTTTTCAACACTATCACAAGTGCAAAAAGTGTTTTTTCCACACTAATACAAGTGCAAAAGTGGTTTCCTGCACGAACACAAGTGCGAAAAGTGGTTTTTCAACACTAACACAAGTGCGAAAAGTGGTTTTTCAACACTAACACAAGTGCGAATAGTGGTTTTTCCACACTAATACAAGTGCAAAAGTGGTTTCCTGCACCAACACAAGTACGAAAAGTGGTTTTTCAACACTAACACAAGTGCGAAAAGTGGTTTTTCAACACTAACACAAGTGCGAAAAGTGTTTTTTCCACACTAATACAAGTGCAAAAGTGGTTTCCTGCACCAACACAAGTGCAAAAAGTGGTTTTTCAACACTAACACAAGTGCGAAAAGTGGTTTTTCAACACTATCACAAGTGCAAAAAGTGTTTTTTCCACACTAATACAAGTGCAAAAGTGGTTTCCTGCACCAACACAAGTGCGAAATGTGGTTTTTCAACAATAACACAAGTGCGAAAAGTGGTTTTTCAACACTAACACAAGTGCGAAAAGTGGTTTTTCAACACTATCACAGGTGCAAAAAGTGTTTTTTCCACACTAATACAAGTGCAAAAGTGGTTTCCTGCACCAACACAAGTGCGAAAAGTGGTTTTTCAACACTAACACAAGTGCGAAAAGTGGTTTTTCAACACTAACACAAGTGCGAAAAGTGGTTTTTCAACACTATCACAAGTGCAAAAAGTGTTTTTTCCACACTAATACAAGTGCAAAAGTGGTTTCCTGCACCAACACAAGTGTGAAAAGTGGTTTTTCAACACTAACACAAGTGCGAAAAGTGGTTTTTCAACACTAACACAAGTGCAAAAAGTGGTTTTTCAACACTATCACAAGGTCAAAAAGTGTTTTTTCCACACTAATACAAGTGCAAAAGTGGTTTCCTGCACCAACACAAGTGCGAAAAGTGGTTTTTCAACACTAACACAAGTGCGAAAAGTGGTTTTTCAACACTAACGCAAGTGCGAAAAGTGTTTTCCTGCACCAACACAAGTGCGAAAAGTGCTTTTTCAACACTAACACAAGTGCGAAAAGTGGTTTTTCAACACTATCACAAGTGCAAAAAGTGTTTTTTCCACACTAATACAAGTGCAAAAGTGGTTTCCTGCACCAACACAAGTGCGAAAAGTGGTTTTTCAACACTAACACAAGTGCGAAAAGTGTTTTTTCCACACTAACACAAGTGCGAAAAGTGTTTTTTCCACACTAATAAAAGTGCAAAAGTGGTTTCCTGCACCAACACAAGTGCGAAAAGTGGTTTTTCAACACCAACACAAGTGCGAAAAGTGGTTTTTCAACACTATCACAAGTGCAAAAAGTGTTTTTTCCACACTAATACAAGTGCAAAAGTGGTTTCCTGCAACAACACAAGTGCGAAAAGTGGTTTTTCAACAATAACAC